>NC_142805.1:67713672-67793901 GCF_049724085.1 Artemia sp. Qi Xiang Cuo
CCCTTAGTACATACACAATTGGACTGAAATTAAGAGATTTAAACAGAGTTTCAACTAGCTATAGCTATGTTTGCTAAAGACAAGCTATTTTCTTGCGAAAATACAAAAAAAAACAGAAAAAATGTTCAATGTTCCTTTAGTACCTACGCAATTAGACTAAAAATGAATATATTTATGCAGAGTTTCAACTAGCTATGGCTAATTTTGCTAAAGACAATCTGTTTTCTTGCAAAAACACACAAAATCAGATAAAATGTTCATTGTTACTTTATTACATACTAAATTGTTCTAAAATGAATGTATTTATGCAGAGTTTCAACTAGCTATGGCTAAGCTTGATAAAGACAATATTTTTTCTCGTGAGAACAAACAAACTATGAAAAAAATATAAACTTATCACCTCTTATATATACAATTAGTATTAAATTACGATACTTATCAAGGGTTTCTACTATCAATGGCTAAGTTTTCTAAATACAATGATATTTTCTTGCTAAAACACACAAAATGATAACATATTTTACTTGTTACCTTATTAACTACGAAATTAGGCTTAAATGAAGATATTTATGCACAGTTTCAACTATCTATGGCTAAGTTTGATAAGGACAATCTATCTTATTGAGAAAATATAAAAAATCAGAAAAAATGTTCATTGTTCACTTAGTAAAGATAAAACGAGTATAAGATTTAAGATTAAAATTTAAAGCTATATCTATTTTCTTGCGAAATCCCATAAAATAAGAAAAAATGTACATTGTTCCCTTATTACCTTCTTAATTAGGCTTAAGTGAATGTATTTCTTCAGAGTTTCAAATATCTATGTCTAAGTTTGCTAAAGACAATCTATTTTCTTGCGAAAACACACAAAATTAGAAAAAATGTTCAATGTTCCTTTAGTACCTATGAAATTATGCTTAAATGAAGATATTTATGCAGAGTTTCAACTATCTATGGATATGTTTGCTAAAGAAACGCTATTTTCTTGCTAAAACAGATAAAATCTGGAAAAATTTTTAGTGTTCATTTATTACATACTCACTTAGTCTAAAAATGAAGATAGTTATGAACATTTTCAACTATCTATGGCTAAGTTTGATAAAGACAAGCTATTTTCTTGAGAAAACACACAAAATCACAAAAAATGTTCTATTTTCATATATTACCTATTCAATTAGGCTGAAATGAAGATCTTTATTAAGAGGTTCAACTATCTATGTCTAATTGTGCTAATGACAAGCAATTTTGTTGCGAAAACACACAAAATAAGAAAAAATGTTCAATCTTCCACGAGTAACTACGCAATTAGACTTAAATGAAGATATTTATTCAGATTTTCAACTAACTATGGCTAAGTTTGCTAAACACACGATATTTTATTGAGCAAAAAAAACCAAAATCAGAAAAAATGGTCAATTTCCCTTTAGTACCTACGCAATTAGGCTAAAAATGAAGATATTTATGCAGATTTTGAACTATCTATGGCTAAGTTTGCTAAAGACAAGCTATTTTCTAGCGAAAACACACAAAATCAGAAAAAATGTTCAATTTTCCTTTATTAAATACGCAATTAGGATAAAAATTAAGATATTTATTCACTTTTTCATCTAGCTATGGATAAGTTTGCTAAAGACAAGCTATTTTCTTGCGAAAACACACAAAATCAGAAAAAGTATTGTTGTGTTAGGTTAAGTTAGATTAGGTTTGGTTAGACTCTGTACGCGCACATATAGGTTAGGTTAGGTTGGAGTAATTTAGGTTAGGTTAAGTTAGGTTAGGTTAGATTAAGTTAGGTTAGGTTAAGTTAGGTTAGGCTAGGTTAGCCTACGTACGCGCGCGTACGTAGGCTAACCTAGCCTAACCTAACTAACCTAACCTAACTTAATCTAACCTAACCTAACCTAACTTAACCTAACCTAACTTAATCCAACCTAACCTAACTATATGCGCGCGTACGTAGGCTAACCTAACCTAATCTAACTTAACCTAACCTAACAATATTTTTCTGATTTTGTGTGTTTTCGCAAGAAAAATAGCTTGCCTTTTAGCAAACTTAGCCATAGCTAGTTGAAACAGTGCATAAATATCGTAATTTTTAGTCTAATTGCGTAGGCTACTAAAGGAACAATGAGCATTTTTTCTGATTTTTGTGTGTTTTCGCAAGAAAATATCTAGACTTTAACATACTTAGACGTTGTTTATGTAAGTTTTTGTGTGTGTGTGTAATTTTGTTTGGGTATGTATATTTTTTTTGTTTGTTGTTTTGTGTGTGTAAGTTTTTGTGTTTGTGTGTGTGTGTGTGTATGTTTTTTGTGTGTGTGGGTAAATTTTTGTGTGTGTGTAATTGTTTGTGTGTGTGTGTAAGTTTTTGTGTGTGTGTAAGTTTTTTGTGTGTGTGGGTATGTTTTTATGTGTGTGTAAGTTTTTGTGTTTTGTAATAGTGTTGTGTGTGTGTATGTTATTGTGTGTGTGTATGATTTTGTGTGTGTGTGTGCTGATTTTTGTGTTCTCGCAAGAAAATGGGTCGCCTTTAACATACTTAGCCGTAGTTAGTTGAAACTGTGCATAAATATCGTAATTTTTAGTCTAATTGCGTGGCTACTAAAGGAACAATGAGTATTTTTTTTCTGTAGGCTAAATATCCTCGCAGTTGACCTTTACCCCCCCCCTATTTTCCGAGAGGTGTTGAAACACTGACGGCATTGTGACACTTTGGTGATGGTTAATCGGAGTTCACGTGGATGGCTTTCGGTTGATGTATCCTCATGTTCATTAATACCACTTAATGATTTTTTGTGTTCTCGGAAGAAAAACACCTCGCCTTTTAAGATACTTAGCCGTAGTTAGTTGAAACTGTGCATAAATATCATAATTTTTAGTGTAATTGTGTGGCTACTAAAGGAACAATAAGCATTTTTTCTGATTTTTTGTGTTTTCGCAAGAAAATAGCTAGCCTTTGTGTGTGTGTAAGTTTTTGTGTTTGTGTTTATTTGTTTGTGTGTGTCAGTTTTTGTGTGTTTGTAAGTTTTTTTGTGTGTGTTCTGATTTTTGTGTTCTTGCAAGAAAATGGGTCGCCTTTAACATACTTAGCCGTAGTTAGTTGAAACTGTGCATAAATATCGTAATTTTTAGTTTAATGGGGGGGATAAGAAAGGAAAAATTAACAATTTTTTTCTTTATGCTAAATATATTTGCATGTGACCATTACCCCCCCCCTATTGTCAGAGGGATGGTGACACGTTTACGGCCTTGTGATACTTTTCTGTTGGTTAATCGGAGTTCAAGTTGTTGGTTTTTGATTGATGTATCATCATTTTCATTAATACTACTTAATGATTTTTTGTATTCTCGCAAGAAAAATATTTCGCCTTTTAAGATACTTAGCCGTAGTTAGTTGAAACTGTACATAAATTTCGTAATTTTCAGTCTAAATGCGTCGGTACTAAAGTAACAATAATCATTTTTTCAGATTTTTTGTGTTTTCGCTAGAAAATAGCTAGACTTTAACATACTTAGCCGTTTTGTGTGCAAATTTTTGTGTGTGTGTGTGTAAATTTTTGTGTTTGTGTAAATTTGTGTGTGTGTGTGTGTGTGTGTGTGTGTAAGTTTTTGTGTGTGTGTGTGTGTGTTTGTGTTATATTTGTGCGTTTATGTGTTAGCTTTTTGTTTGTGTAAGTTTTTTTGTGTTTGTGTAATTTTGTGTGTATGTGTAAGTTTTTGTGTTTGTAAGTTTTTTTTGTGTTTGTGTAAGTTTTTGTGTGTGTGTATGTTTCTGTTTGTTTTTAAATTTTTGTGTGTGTGTAATCTTTTGTGATTGTTTCAGTTTTTGTGTGTGTGTAAGTTTTTGTGTGTGTGTGTTCTGATTTTTGTGTTCTCGCAAGAAAAATATCTCGCCTTTTAAGATACTTAGTCGTAGTTAGTTGAAACTGTGCATAAATATCGTAATTTTTAGTCTAATTGTGTGGCTACTAAAGGAACAATGAGCATTTTTTCTGATTTTTTGTGTTTTCGCTATAAACTAGATAGCCTTTAACATAATTAGCAGCTATGTGTGTAAGGGTTTGTGTGTGTGTAAGTTTTTTTGTGTGTGTATATTTGTGTGTGTGTGTGTGTGTATGTTTTTTGTGTTTGTGTGTGTGTGTGTATGTTTTTTGTGTGTGTGGGTAAGTGTTTTTGTGTGTGTTAGTTTGTGTGTGTGTGTGTAAGTTTTGTGTGTGTGTGTGTGTAATTTTTTTGTGTGTTTATTTTTTTATTTGTTTTTATATTTTTGTATTTGTGTTACTTTTTTTTTGTGGGTATGTGTTTGTGTGTGTGTGTAAGTTCTTGTGTGTGTGTGTTCTGATTTTTGTGTTCTCGCAAGAAAATGGCTCGTCTTTAACATACTTAGCCGTAGTTAGTTGAAACTGTGCATAAATATCGTAATTTTTAGTCTAATTGCGTGGCTACTAAAGGAACAATGAGCAATTTTTTTCTGTAGGCTAAATATCCTCGCAGTTGACCTTTACCCCCCCCCCCCTATTTTCCGAGGGGTGTTGAAACACTGACGGCATTGTGACACTTTGGTGATGGTTAATCGGAGTTCACGTTGATGGCTTTCGGTTGATGTATCATCATTTTCATTAATACCACTTAATGATTTTTTGTGTTCTCGGAAGAAAAATATCTCGCCTTTTAAGATACTTAGCCGTAGTTAGTTTAAACTGTGCATAAATATCATAATTTTTAGTCTAATTGTGTGGCTACTAAAGGAACAATGAGCATTTTTTCTGATTTTTTGTGTTTTCGCAAGAAAATAGCTAGCCTTTAACATACTTAGCCGTTGTGAGTGTTAGTTTTTGTGAGTGTGTGTAAGTTTGTGTGTGTGTGTGTGTGTGTTTAAGTTTTTGTGTGTGTGTCTGTGTGTTTAAGTTTGTGTGTGTGTTTAAGTTTTTGTGTGTGCCCATTTTGAAGTTGGAAAATATTTATATTATTTGGAAGAATAGAAATGATCAATAACTAATTTCTTTTTCATTGAAAAAATTAAGAATAGAACTTGAACTTTTCTTCACTTCGTTGAGAAAATTAAAAATTGAAGTAGAACTTTTTATCTTCTCGGAAAATATTCACAAGTATGCTATAGCTTTTTCTATCTACTACGGAAAAATTTAGAATGGAACTTTAAATTTCTTTATATTTTTGGTGAACTTAAAACTGAAGTGGAAGATTTTTATTTTCTCTGTAGAAATTACAATTGTAGTGTGTTCTTTGGTAAAATTCAGAAGAGAACTTGAACTTTTCTATCTTCCGTGAAAAATTAGGAACAGTATTTAAAATTTTTTCATCTCTTTGAGAAAAATTTGATCCGAATTGAAAAATTTTTATATTATTTGTAAAAAATAGAATTGATTAATAACTAATTTATTTTTTATTGAGAAAATTCAGAAGAGAACTTTAACTTTTCTTAACTTCATTGATAAAATTTAAAATTGAAATAGAACTGCTTATCTTCCGAGAAAATATTCGCAACTATGATATAGCTTTTTCTATCTACTAAGGAAAAATTTAGAATTTGTAAAATTGGTTTAAGAAGGATATTAAGAAAAAAACTTGTTCTGAAAAAATATAATAAAGCCTTTTGAAATGTGGAGACCCTTCTGTGTCTCAAATGCACAAAAAAGTATTAACCAAATGGGGATGGGGCTCTTTGGGGACCCGGGAGGGCGTTTGGGGATCCGGGGGCCCTTGAGGGCTGGGTGGTCCTTTGGGAGCCCGGGGGACCTGGGGGGCCGGGGTGTGGGCGTTTGGGGGCCGGAGGTGGGCGTTGGGGGGGCCGGGGCCCATTGGGAGCCTGGGGGACCTTTGCGGACTGGGGGAGGGCCTTTGGGGGTCCGGTGGACCTTTGGGGCCGGGGGGAGGGCCTTGGGGGGCCCATTGGGAGCCGGGGGAACCTTTGAGGACCGGGAGCGGGCCTTTGGGGGTCCGGTGGACCTTTGGGGACCGGGTGAGGGCCTTTGGGGGTCCGAGGGTCCATTGGGAGCCTGGGGGACCTTTGAGGACCGGGGGAGGGCCTTTGGGGGTCCGGTGGACCTTTGGGGACCGGGTGAGGGCCTTTGGGGGTCCGGGGGCCCTTTGGGAGCTTGGGAGACCTTTGAGGACCGGGGCTTCCTTCGGGGTTGTGGTAGAGGGATTGGGGTTGGGGTAGGGGGATCGGAACCCTTTGGGGTTGTGGTAGGGGACCTCACAACACTGTTCAAATGGAACTTGTGTATTATAACGACCAGAGTTTCACCCTCAAATCCTCTTCTAAAATCATCTTTTAAATCATCTTTTAAAATGTCTCTAACTGTTTCACCGAAATAATTCCCTAAAATAATAATTTGTTCTGAAAAGATATAATAAAGCCTTAAAAAGTATTATAATGGGGGCTCAGGAGCCTTTGGGGCGCCGGGGGGCCCTTTGGGAGCCTAGAGAACCTTTGAGGACCGGGGGCTTCCTTGGGGGTTGGGGTGGGGGGATCGGAGCCCTTTGGGGTTGTGGTAGGGGACCTCACAACACTGTTCAAATGGAACTTGTGTATTTTAACGACCACAGAGCTTCACCCTCAAATCCTCTTCTAAAATCTTTTTTTAAATCATCTTTTAAATTGTCTCTAACTGTTTCACCGAAATAATTCCCTAAAATAATAATTTGTTCTGAAAAGATATAATAAAGCCTTAAAAATTATTATAATGGGGGCTCTGGAACCATGGGGGCGCGGGGGGCCCTTTGGGACCCCAGAGAACGTTTGTGGCCGGGGGGTGCCCGTCGGGATGGGGGTGGGGGGATCGGAGCCCTTTGGGGTTGTGGTGGGGGACCTCACAACACTGTTCAAATGGAACTTGTGTATTATAACGACCACAGAGTTTCACCCTCAAATCCTCTTCTAAAATCATCTTTTAAATTGTCTTTAACTGTTCTCGCCGAAATCATTCCCTAAAATAATAATTTGTTCTGAAAAGATATGATAATGCCTTAAAAAGTATTATAATGGGGGCTCAGGAGCCTTTGGGGCGCCGGGGGCCCTTTGGGAGCCCGGAGAACCTTTGAGGACCAGGGCTTCCTTCGGGGTGGGGGGGGGGGGATCGTAAACCTTTGGGATTCTAGTTGGGGACCTCACAACACTGTTCAAATGGAACTTGTGTATTATAACGACCACAGAATTTCATCCTCAAATCCTCTTCTTAAATCATCTTTTAAATCATCTTTTAAATTGTCTTTAACTATTCTCACTGAAATAATTGAAATAACCATCCAACCATCTGTCCATCTATCCATCCATCAATCCATTTATCCATCCAACCATCCATCCATCCATACATCCATCAAGAGAACAAAAAATCCATACTTCCATAAATAACAAAAAACAGAAAAACAACAAACCAAAAAAAAAGAATTCCATAAAAAAATAACTCCATAAATCAATACATCAATAACTCCATCCATCCATTAATCCATCCATCCATCCATCCATCCATCCATAAATGTGAGAAAATTCATGTTTTTCCATTCTCACTGACAAAAACCATAAAACAGACATAAATTACTGTTGACATCCATGAAAAACATCAAATAAATTGACCCACACATATAACCATCCAATAAAACAGACATAAATGTGAGAAAGTTCCTGTTTTTTCATTCTCACTGACAAAAACCATAAAAACATCCATAAAAGTGAGAAAATTCCTGTTTTTCAAGTGAGAAAAATACTGTTTTTTCATTCTCACTGACAAAAACCATAAAACATCCATAAATTACTGTTTACATCCCTGAAAAACATCAAATAAATTGACCCACTCACATAACCATCCATAAAAACATCCATAAATGTGACAAAATTTCTGTTTTTTCATTCTCACTGACAACAAACAGACATAAATTATGTAAAAAAAAGTTGCAGGTGGCAGCAGGGGTGAGTGATCGGAGATATTATGGCATCTCTACTCTTACATGGGGAGGGAGATTTCTCCGTGGAGGTGGGGCCAGTTTTTCTGGCATTATTTAGTTTTTTTTATCAGAAATTAAATTAAAAGAAAAGTTTTTTCAACTGAAAGTAAGGAACAACATTAAAACTTGAAACGAACAGAAATTATTACGTATATGAAGGAGATTGCCTCCTCCTCAACACCTCGCTCTTTACGCTTTAGTTTAAATTTTGTCCCAATTCCTTAAGAATGACTCCCGAAACACAAGGGTCGTTTAATTATAACAATAAAGAGCTTTTTTAAAGTAATAAAAAACTTTAGCGTAAAGAGCGAGGTGATGAGGAGTGGGCAATCGCCTTCATATACGTAATATTACGCTGATAGCTAACTTCTCTAGCCAACATATCGGTCAAAAATATATACATATTTGTATTTGAAGAAGGTTGGAGTATTGAGGCAGAAGTATTTTAAGTGCAATATTCCAAAAATGCGGTGTTTGATAATAGTTCTTACAATTAGCAAATTCTTCTGCTAGTGTCCTGTAAATATCTTCAGAGATAAACTATTGTACTGAATTGTTTCCTAAAAGTTTCATTTTGTTTAAGTTTCTGAATAATTAATGTTAAAATAAAGATTAGAAATAACACACGACGGCTTATCCATTTTCAAAAATGTCCTACACTGAGTCGTGTGCACCACATTTGGTGAAATTTTACCACGCGTGGCAGAAGTGCGCCGCGCATGGCAGAACAATTGGAGTCTCAAGATAGACACCAGGTGTTGGAGAGGAGGCAATACTGCGATTAAAACCTAGTATATTTACTTAGAACTTAAACTATTTGGCATCTCCTTTTTCACTTCTCACATTAGTAGAGAGCTATCTATAACTTGTGACATTACATAATTTATGAATTTTTTTATGGTTTTTGTCACTGAGAATGAAAAAACAGGATTTTTCTAACTTTGATGTATTTTCATGGTTTATTGATTCTAATGGGATCAATGACACCTCTTTCAAGGTCGATTTATTTGTTGTTTTCATGTGTATTGTCTCCGGAGCGAAGTTTGCACATGCACATCAACGGTGGGGAAGAGATATATTGGTCTAGGACAAGAGGGCGGAAATGGATTTCCGAGAAATTGATTGCGTAATCGACTAGGACAAGTGAATTTTTGAGAAATTGATTGCGTAATCGAAGGAGAGAGTAATTCCGAGAAATTGATTGCGTAACCGAGGGGGAAGTGGATTTCCGAGAAATTGATTTACATAATCGGTGGGGAATGTATTGATCTAGGACTCGAGGGGGAAGTGAATTTCTGAGAACTTGATTTGCATAATCGAGGAGAATTATTGATTTACGAAAGGGGAATTAAGAAACAAATATGGCTTCTTTGATCTTAGGTCTGAGGGATAAACGGTCTTTATGTCAGAGAGAAAATTTAATATTCCATTTTTAAATAAGGCTTCATTGATCTTTAGCGTCAGGAATTAGAAATGACATCACTTGTTACCTTGGAATTATGCGGGAGTCTAAAGAGATAGAAAAATCCTTTTTTAAATACGGCTTCACTGATCTTTAAGTCAGAGAGATAAATTGATATTCTATCAAAACCATAATAATGTAGCTAGGAACATCTTAGAGATGAAGAGATTAACGCGGGAAAGGGTTTCCTAGAAATTTCAAATGTGACAGCGCAGGGATACCAAAACAAAAGGAACACGCAGAAATTATTTTTAGGGGATTATTTGGACCAAACCGTTTGAGACATTTTAGAAGATGATTTAGGCGAAACCGTTTGAGGCATTTTAGAAGATAATTTAGAAGATGATTTGGGGTGAAACTCTGTGGTCGTTATCATACACAAGTTCCATTTGATCAATGTTGTGAGGTTCCCTACCCCAACCCCAAAGGGTCCTCCCAACCCCAATGCCCCCCTCCGGGGCCTCCAAAGCCCCAAAATGTCCTCGGACCCCCAAAAGCCCCCCCCCCGGGCCCCCAAATGCTCCCCAGGCCCCCAAAGCCCTCCCGAGGCCCCAAAAGTCCCCCGGGTCCCCAAAGGCCACCTAAATTTTTTGCCCCCCCCATTTTTAATACTTTTTTATTTGCGCATTTTGAGATACAAAAAGGGCCCCATCCTCCCAACTTTTTGGCTCCCACCATTAGTGTTTTGTTGTGGTTTACCTTGTCACAGTTACATTTTCTTGATTTTTCAAAGTTAATTGGGATTTATTTCATTGAAATGCAAGAGTTGGAATACTTTAGTAGTGTTTTGTCGTGGTTTACCTTGTCATATTTACATTCTCTTGATTTTTAAAAGTTCATTTTGGATTTCTTTCATTGAAATGCAAGAGTTGTAATATTTCAGTAGTGTTTTGTCGTGGTTTACCTTGTCACAGTTACATTCACTTGAATTTTTAAAGTTATTTTTGAATTTCTTTCGTTGAAATGTAAGAGTTGGAATATTTCAGTAGTGTTTTGTCTTGATTTACCTTGTCACAGGTACATTATCTTTATGTTTAAAAGTTTATTTTGTATTTCTTTCGGTGAAATGCAAGAGTTGGAATATTTCAGTAGTGTTTTGTTGTGGTTTACCTTGTCACAGTTAAATTCTCTTGATTTTTCAAAGTTCATTTTGAATTTCTATCGTTGAAATGCAAGAGTTGGAATATTTCAGTAGTGTTTTGTTGTGGTTTACCTTATCACACTTGCATTCTCTTGATATTCTTTCGTTGAAATGTAAGAGTCGGAATATTTCAGTAGTGTTTTGTCATGGTTTACTTTGTCACAGTTACATTCTCTTGATTTTTCAAAGTTCATTTGAATTTCAATCGTTGAAATGCAAGAGTTGAAATATTTCAGTAGTGTTTTGTGGTGGTTTACCTTCTCACAGTTACATTCTCTTGATTTTTCAAAGTTCATTTTGAATTTTTTTTCTCTGAAATGCAAGAGTTGGAATATTTCAGTAGTGTTTTGTCGTGGTTTACCATTTCAAAGTTAAATTACCTTGATTTTTCAAAGTTCATTTTGAATTTCTTTCATTGAAATGCAAGAGTAAGATTATTTCAGTAGTGTTTTGTCGTGGTTTACTTTGTCAAACTTACATTCTCTTGATTTTTCAAAGTTCATTTTGGATTTCCTTCATTGAAATGCAAGAGTTGGAATATTTCAGTAGTGTTCTGTCTTAGTTTACCTTGTCACACTTACGTCCTCTTGATTTTTCAAAGTTCATTTTGGATTTCTTTCCTTGAAATGCAAGAGTTGGTATATTTCAGTAGTGTTTTGTCGTGGTTTACCTTGTCACAGCTAAATTCTCTTGATTTTTCAAAGTTCATTTTGGATTTCTTTCATTGAAATGCAAGAGTTGGAGTATTTCAGTAGTGTTTTGTCGTGGTTTAACTTATCACACTTACATTCTCTTGATTTTTCAAAGTTAATTTTGGATTTCTTTCGTTGAAATGCAAGAGTCGGAATATTTCACTAGTGGTTTGTAGTGGTTTCCTTGTCACAGTTACAGTCTCTTGATTTTTAAAAGTTCATTTTAATTTCTTTAGTTTAAAAGTAAGAGTCGGATTATTTCATTAGTGTTTTGTCGTGGTTTACCTTTTCAAATTTTCATTCTCTTGATTTTTCAAAGTTCATTTTTGAATTTTTTTCATTGAAATGCAAGAGTTGGAATATTTCAGTAGTGTTTTGTTGTGGTTTACCGTTTCACAGTTACATTCTCTTGATTTTCCAAAGTTCATTTTGAATTTCTTTCGTTGAAATGCAAGAGTTGGAATATTTCAATAGTGTTTTGTCATGCTTTACCTTGTCACAGTTACATTCTCTTGATTTTTCAATGTTCATTTGAAATTATTTCGTTGAAATGCAAGAGTTGGAATATTTCAGTAGTGTTTTGTCATGGTTTACCTTGTCACAGTTACATTCTCTTAATTTTTCAAAATTTATTTTGGATTTCTTTCATTGAAATTCAAGAGTTGGAATATTTCAGTAGTGGTTTGTCGTGGTTTACCTTGTCACAGTTACATTCTCTTGATTTTTCAAAGTTCATTTTGGATTTCTTTCGTTGAAATTCATGAGTTGGAGTAATTCAGTAGTATTTTGTAGTGGTTTACCTTGTCACAGTTACATTCTCTTGATTTTTCAAAGTTCATTTGAATTTATTTAGTTGAAATGCAAGAGTTGGAATATTTCAGTAGTGTTTTGTCATGGTTTACCTTTTCACAGTTATATTCTGATTTTTCAAAGTTCATTTTGAAATTGATTAACTGAAAAGCAAAAGTTGGAATATTTCAGTAGTGTTTTGTCGTGGTTTACCTTTTCACAGTTACATTCTCTTGATTTTTCAAAGTTCATTTTGAATTTATCTCTTTGAAATGCAAGAGTAAGAATATTTCAGTAGTGTTTTGTCTTGTTTTACCTTGTCACAGTTAAATTCTCTTGATTTTTCAAAATTCATTTTGTATTTCTTTCATTGAAATGCAAGAGTTGGAATATTTCAGTAGTGTTTTCTCGTGGTTCACCTTGTCACAGTTACGTTCTCTTGATTTTTAAATGTTAATTTTGGATGTCTTTCGTTGAAATATAAGAGTTGGAATATTTCAGTAGTGTTTTGTCGTGGTTTACCTTGTCACAGCTAAATTCTCTTGATTTTTCAAAGTTCATTTTGGATTTCTTTCATTGAAATGCAAGAGTTGGAGTATTTCAGTAGTGTTTTGTCGTGGTTTACCTTATCACACTTACATTCTCTTGATTTTTAAAAGTTAATTTTGGATTTATTTCGTTGAAATTCAATAGTAGGAATATTTCAATAGTGTTTTGTTGTGGTTTCCTTGTCACATTTAAAGTCTCTTGATTTTTAAAATTTAATTTTGATTTATTTAGTTGAAATGAATGATTTGTAATACTTCATTCTGTTTTTTAATTGCTTACAATGTCAAATGATGAACTCTAATTTTTCAATGCTGAGTTTGATTCTTTTTCATTGAAATGCAAGAGTTGGAATATTTAAGTAGTGTTTTTTAATGGTTTACCTTTTCACAGTTAAATTCTATTGATTTTTCAAATTTAATTTTGAATTTCTTTCGTTGAAATGCAAGAGTTGGAATATTTCAATAGTGTTTTGTCATGCTTTACCTTGTCACAGTTACATTCTCTTGATTTTTCAATGTTCATTTGAAATTCTTTCGTTGAAATGCAAGAGTTGGAATATTTCAGTAGTGTTTTGTCATGGTTTACCTTGTCACAGTTACATTCTCTTAATTTTTCAAAATTTATTTTGGATTTCTTTCATTGAAATTCAAGAGTTGGAATATTTCAGTAGTGGTTTGTCGTGGTTTACCTTGTCACAGCCACAGTCTCTTGATTTTTCAAAGGTCATTTTTGGATGTATTTCCCTTAAATGGAAGAGTTGGAATATTTCAGTAGTGTTTTGTCGTGGTTTACCTTGTCACAGCTACATTCGCTTTATTTTTTCAAAGTTAATATTGGATTTCTTTCTTTGAAATGCAAGAGTTGGAATATTTCAGTAGTGTTTTGTCGTGGTTTACCTTATCACACTTACATTCTCTTGATTTTTCAAAGTTAATTTTGGATTTCTTTCGTTGAAATGCAAGAGTTGGAATATTTCAGTAGGGTTTTGTTGTGGTTTACCTTGTCACAGTTACATTCTCTTGATTTTTCAAAGTTCATTTTGATTTTCCTTCATTGAAATGCAAGATTTGGAATATTTCAGTAGTGTTTTGTCGTGGTTTATCGTGTCACAGTTACGTTCTCTTGATTTTTCAAAGTGCATTTTGTATTTCTTTCGTTGAAATGCAAGAGTTGGATTATTTCAGTAGTGTTTTGTCGTGGTTTACCTTGTCACAGTTACCATCTCTTGATTGAAAAGGCGGATCCAGGATTTTTTTTTGGGGGGGGGGGTTACTAATTTTTGAATTTTTCGGGGGGGGGGGTTACCAATTTTTGACTCAGTGTTCGACTAATTTTACTGATTTTTACCTAGGTTTTATTAATTTTCGACTTATTTTCGACTCGGTCAAAAATTTCGGGGGGGGGGGGGTTCAAACCGGGTAAACCCCCCCCCTGGATACGGCCTTGCTAGTCACGTTCCTTTATCTACCACAACATAACAGAAATGGCGTTCCTGTGCTATTAGATAGGCTTTGAACTTAGCTCACTATTATTTACATTTCTTATGTTCAACAAAGGAAAATCATGGCAGCTTTAAACTTCCTGCAACACAGCAACCTTCTTTCCCTGCGTCTAGTGGGTATACGTGTGCTTTATACCGGCGATTTGATGATCCAAAAATCCGTCCAGAAAATCCGATTTTCAAATTGATGTCCTGTAACATAGCACCTTTTGGATTACCGAAGCTGGGATTTCTATTAAAGACGTCAAAAAATTCAAGTTTAATAATTCTAATTTAATATACAATAATTCTGATAATAATCATGTTTTGTGACCGAAAACAAGGAAAAAAACGCTTGCTTCTTGAGAATATGTTCATGCGATTGTGGGGGTAAAAGGAGATGTGAACATTAGCATCTTGTCACGATATTCTTGTCCCGATTTTCACCAGAAAATCCGAGCTGACATGAGAAAAGCAAAAACGAGAAAAAGAGAATTCACGTCTGCACGAGGGGCTGGTATGGTCAGTGGCTGAAACTTGGCATTGCTATCCTCAAACCATTGTTCAGCCCTCACTGTTCCAAATTTTAATTAGGACCACGGACCTCCTACTCTTCCACCCTGCGATAACTGCTAAGGCTCTGAACCCGTTCTTGGTACCTAAGTCACTTTTTTGGGGGGGGGGGAAACTGTACTAAATGTGTATGTTTTGATAACCTCTTTGGGTCGAAATGCATCCCGCGAAAAAATTCTTGTTGTAATGTTTTTTGGTACTCTTTTATTAGCTGGATTCTTTTTATATCTTAAACTCGAGACCCGTCGAAAAACCCGTTTTTCAACGGGATGATACAAGACTCCGCTGTACAGAAATACAATGTATAGCGTGGTTTTAATTGCGTATACGATATTTAAAGTGTTTTTTTGGGGGTTTGGGGGGGGGGAATGGTACCAATGTTTTGTTACATATTTTATATTTGCTATTGTTTGCCCCCCCCCCCCCGAATGTGCAAATATATAGCCCAAATTTGTTTCTAAACTATTATATATACTCATCCTATTTTATTTCATTAGCATTAACCAAACTAGCACTATATAAAAGAGTCCGTTTAATAGAAGAGTACCTGTTTCTTTTTAATGACTTCTGAATTTCTCATCCACCTCTATTTTCTCTTTAAATTGTGCCATATTCTGTTCCTCAATATATATCTTGTTACTAAGTTACACAATCTACTTTGTCATAAATGAATGAAAAATTGAAGACGGGTTTGTCTTTGAACTTTCATGAGCCAAAACATCAGCAGTTTATTTATTCAATCGCATTCTTTGGCTATGATTACAAAGCTGTCACTTCAACATTGGTTATTTTTTCATCCAGTCGATTACTATGGGAAGGCGTCATAACATCTAACCGTCAGGAACACTAACATCAGGACATCGACAAAATCCGTCATAACACCGACAAAAAAAAATCCATCCGGACCACTAACCGTCATAACAAGGCCGTATCCAGGGGGGGGGGTTACCCGGTTTAACCCCCCTCAAAAAAAAAATTGACCGAGTCGAAAATTAGTAAAACCTAGGTAAAAATCAGTAAAATTAATCGAAAACTGAGTCAAAAATTAGTAACCCCCCCCCCGAAAAAAATCCTGGATCCGCTCCTGCGTCATAACATCTAAAATTTTAAAACTTCAGTTTTTTGGGGTTTAGGGGGGGGAAGCTACCTAGTTTAGGCTAGGTTACGTGTTTAATATATGCTTTGCTTCCCCCCCACCCCCCTGATCTGCAAATATATAGCCGAAATTTGTTTCTAAACTATTATATACTGTAAATTTTTTGTCGATGTTATGACGGATAGTGGTTCTAACGGTTAGATGTTATGAGGTTTAGTGCTTGTGACGGTTATTCAAAATGGTAGCACCCCGATAAGGGACGTACGCAGGGGGGGGCCTCCAGGCCCGTCCCCCCAAAAAAAAATCTCACGATTTTTTTCATTTTCCAATAATTTTCTGATTTTTCTCACAGAATAATGGGTTTAAAGGATTTGGCCCCCCCCCCCAAAACAAATTGGCCCCCCGCCCCCGAAACAAATTCCTGCATACGTGCCTGACCCCGATTACTATGTGTTACCAGATGTCTGGTTTAAAATGGTGCTGCCATAAAAGTGAAAAAACGTAAGTTTTTAGTGAAAATGCGCAAAATGAACGATTTTCCATTAAAAGAAAATAGGCGAAATGCACCGATTTGAAAAATTCAATTCTCAACCCCTTAATGTGGCCAAATGGCGCAAATCTGCCCCATCTGGCAACTCTGTTACTGATCCATCGAGTAAGGTGGTACCATGAATTATGGTGGTGGTACAGAATCAAGCATTCACCAAGGCCCATTGTTAGGGGGTGGTATTGATCTGTGTTTCTCTTTCTTTTTTATGTGTGTCTCCCGATAGGGTTTTCTCAATTTCTGCAAATTTCGAATATAATTCAACTATTTCTTGTATTTTTATCTAGTTCTTACACACACACCCTCAGTGTTCAAAATGGGTGCATGCCCGCATGCCTTACCTTAGACCTTAGATCCGCTTGTACCTCCAGAGGCACCCAGGGCATCAAGAAGGAGCCGCTAATCTTCCCGCCAGTTTGCTGCTGCAAGTATGTCCTCCCAATGAGGCTGGATTGATGTGTGCAGGTTACGGAGTTCTGTGTGGTACGTTCGACGCAGGGTGTTTCTGGGTCTGCCCCTGCGGCGTGGACCCGATGGCTACCAATGGAGCGCTGCATTTGGTAGTCGGAGATTGTCCATACGTAGTACGTGGCCAAGGTATCTCCATCGGCGGACTCTTATGATATATGTCACAAGAGGCTGGCCAGTCTTGTCACGGATGGATTGGTTTGTTATTCTCTGCTGCCAACGGATGGTGAGAATTCTTCTGAGACATGTGTTTTCGAAAGCAAGTATTCTTCGCTCTTGTTCCTGGTTCAGGTGCCAAGTTTCGGCAGCGTAAAGCAGCACTGGCATAACTTTGCTATTGAAGAATCGTAACTTTAGCCGTATAGAGAACCTTTGAGACTGCCATACTTTCCGTAATCTATTGAAGGCTCCATTGGCTTGGCCGATTCTTGTGAGCACTTCTTTTTTGGTCGATCCGGTACTTTCTACTATGCTTCCCAAGTATTTGAAATGGACGACTTGCTCTATGTGTTGGTCTCCGCAAGTGATGCTCGGGGGTGAATCTGTGGTAGTAATACATTTTGTTTTCTCATTATTTATTTTTAGGCCGACATGGCCACCTCTCTCCCTCACTTTTTCAAGGACTTCTTGGAGTCTTTGCTTGCATGATTTTAGGACGGCGATGTCGTCAGCGAAGTCTACATCACTGAGGCGTGTTTCTGGATTCAGCTGGATTCCGTCTGTGCTTGTACTTCGTAGTATGAAATCAATGACGATTACGAAAAGTAGCGGTGACAAGACGCAACCTTGCTTAACTCCTGACATAATGCGGAAGAAACGGGTTTGGCCATCTGGTGTCTTTACACATCACTCGCTATCTTCATAAAACGCAACGATCAGTGAAACTATAGTTTCAGGGATTCCGTAATGCAGTAGGATCTTCCACAGACTTTGGCGGTCTACTGAGTCAAATGCCTTCTCAAAATCGTTGAATATCATACAGATTTTGGAGCGCCATTCTTTGCTTTCTTTCGTTAGTAGCCGTAGAGTAAATATCAAGTCTGCACATGAACGGTTCGGTCTGAATCCATGTTGCTCGTCGCGAAGGTGTCTGTTTAGCTGCGAGCTGATTCTCTGCAGTAAAATGTGCGTCAGCAATTTCCTAGCTATGGAAAGCATGCAGATTCCTCGCCAGTTACCTGGGAAGGACGTATCGCCTTTCTTAAAGATCCTCACAAGCGTGCTGCGTTTCCAATCTGAAGGTATTTTGGCGGTCGTCCAGATTACTGCGAACAACGCTGTCCAGAACTTGATGCAGATCATAACAGTCGCTTTGATCATTTCCACGGATATTCTGTCTTCGCCAGGCGACTTCCCTTTTTTCAGCTTCTTTGCTGCAGCTATAATTTCAGTGGATGACGGCGGATACGTGCTGATATCTAAGGAAAACAGTGTTGTTGCTGGGATCTCTGGGGGATCCTCTGGTGGAGGTCTATTCAACAGCTTCTCGAAGTGACTGACCCAAACTTCGTTTACGTCAGACTGCTGTGTTATCAGGATGCCCGAGGGGTCTGTTACTGATCCATGTTGAATAGAGGATTTCTTTCCAATAATCTCATTAGTGATTTTATAGACGGCTCTTGAACCACCTCTCTCCGCCGCCTCTTCTGCCTGCGCTGCTTTTCGCTCCAGCAGGTTTCTCTGGTCTTTTCTGGCACTCTTCTTTACCTCTTTATCCGCGGCTCTGTATTCATCGTTTCTGAGGATCTGTTGGTCGGGGGTTTGTCTTTGGATAAGTGATACTTTTACTTTTTTCCTTGTCTCAATGAGTTCCCATATTTGATCAGATAGCCACTGGTGTTTTGGGCTCTTGCGGTACCCAATGGTGGCTTTCGCGGCATTGTGAAAGCACAACTTTATGCTTTCCCAGTATTGATTGCTATCAGCATCATCTAGTAAAGACAAGGCTTTAAATCTATTCCGCATCTCTAGTTTAAAGGCTTGGTTGAATTCTCTCAACCTCAGTTTCTCCGAGTCAAAGGCTGGGTTTAAGGGGGCCTTATTTGCTTTTCTATTTCTTTTCAATTTAAGGCAGATTTTTGCTGCCATCAGATGATGATCTGAACCAACGTCAGCTCTTCTATATCCCCTTACATCAAGTAGGCTTGATCTACACTTCCTGCTCCAAAGACAATGGTCAATCTGATTTCGGGTATGGCCATCAGGAGATATCCAAGAAAATTTTGTGTACATCCCGATGAGAAAATAGGGTACCTCCGATTACTAGGTCGTTAAGGAGCGCGAAGTCGATAAGTAGTTCTCCGTTTTCGTTTCGCTGGCCCAGGCCATGCGTGCTCTCCGAGAACCTCAGGGGAAAAGGATCGGTCCTTTCCAATTTTCGCGTTAAAGTCTCCAAGAAAACTTGCTATGTCATGCCGGGGTATTTCGTTTGCTACGGTGTGGAGAGCTCTGTAAAATTCGTATTTTGATTTGTCAGTGGCATTATTGGTGTGTATGTAGCATACTATTACTCACAGTCTCGCATGCGCGCCGATGAAGCGGGCTTTCAGGATCCTAGGTGACACCGGTGTCCGCTGTAGTAGAGCTTGGGAAGTCTGTTTTGTCATCATTAGGGCTACTCCGTATTCATGCTTTTGCTGCGATCCTCTGTGTATAATGGTCACATCTCCATCCAGTTTATTTTATCCAGATCCTAGCCATCGAAATTCTAACAGAACCAGAAGGTCGAGGTGGTAATCTTCCAGTGCTCTTAGCACTTGTTCAGTCTTGGAGTCTTTAGCCATTGTGCGGACGTTCCAGAAACCAAATTTGAGGTGTTGTTTCGCATTCATAAATCTTGTCCGTGGGCATGCAGAGGTCGTCATCAAAAAGGGGTTCGAAAATCCGAGGCTCAAACTTGGTGTTTCGGTTGCAGTTAGGATTTCCCCCGAGGGCAGGCCCTTGAGGTCCCAGGTGTGGGTCGCAAGCCCACAGCCCAGCCCTCCCTCTTTATCCTGGCTTGGGACAGGCTGCATACGCAGGCGAGGTTACCCGCATGCACCCATTTTGTATTTATTCTCATTGTATGTATTTCCATTAAATGTACAAAAAGATTAATTCTATATATTTTTCCTTTTAATCTTGGAGGGGTGCAGCAACTTTTTGAATTTCCTTTTTTTGAAGACTGAATTTTGTAATTTGCGTTAATCCGAAATCTTTAGCATTAATATTAGTTTATGCCTTGGTTGATACCAAGCACGTACGAGTATACAGTTTTTTTTAAGGGGGGTGGTCAAAAAATGTAAAAACATGGACAAATTATATGAATAGTATAAGGAGGCGATGGTTAAAATAAAACTGGGATTTTGAGGGTGGGGCATGGGGCCGAAGACCCGTGTAGGCCTACACACTAGGCAGATGTTGTGTTCTCGGGCTTGCGTGTATATTTATTACCATATATAGCAGCTGGGAAAATTTTGTGGCTTGTGTTATTTTCGAGGAGATGTTAAGGAACTGAGAATGGGACTTCGTGGCATATTGAATTCGTCACTATAATTTTATGAGATCTTGTAGCTTTTTTGACGGAGGGGCAGATAGCCCCTAAGCCTGGATGGAGGAAGGCTCTAGACCACTAAAGTCTCTTATTTTGGTGATTTATCCCATGATTTTAGTATGATTTTTCTGTTCTTGCCCTTCTGAAAAATTTTACCCCCCCCCCTGCCTCCGCTACTCGTTCCCATATTATAACTACAATATGCGTGGTCGTGTGAGATTCACCTTTTGTGCTTGTCTAAATTACTCATTATGCTTTGTAGGAAGAGTGTCGAGCTTATTGAATTGAGGGCTTTACAGATCCCTTTTGCAGGTCTTGTGACCACCGTAATTTGAGATATGATAAATATGACATTATAATTTTTATTTTTTATTTTCTATGTGAACTTACATATGCAAAATTTCTGCTACAGTCTGGGAAAATTCTAGGGGGGGGGGGGGGGTTCTACATCTCGGCTTTTACTTGAACGCCCCTGAATGCTCCTTGGCACTGTATCCAAGAAACTGATTTCAAAGAATGTCTTTGGTAATATTTTGGCTAGAATCGTTCCCAAATGGTGAAGTTGGAGAGCGCTTGTAAGCTCCACGTTTAAACCTTATTTTGCAAAATATATTGGTGCCTATCCACAAGGCCGTGTTCAGGGAGGAGGTTCAGGATTTGACTCCCTCCTGTCCCCAATTTTATACCCGACTCGTGAAAACGTAACAAGATTGTCTATAAGCAAATGTTCGATGTGTTTTTTAAACTTTTCGTACCCCCCCTTCCCCCCCCCGAAAATACCCCCCCAGAACAAAAATATTGGATCCGCCCTTGTCTGTACATCAGAATTTACTTGGGAAGGGGGCATCGGCGCCCATAAGCTGAATTAAAGGGGGGCAAACCTCGTCTAATTGGCACTTTTAATGCTATATTATCAAAATCTCAGAACAAAAACATAAAAATAAGGCAGCATCATTTAGCCAGGGGGGGGGGCAGGCCCCCTTATGGGCACCCATGGAAGGGGGTTACCTGAAGTGAACATCTCTTCCTGTGTTATTGTTGCAGTTCTTTTTTTTTTTTTTTTTTTTAGTTTCGTTGAAAGTCTGGGTCCCTGGCTCAATATTGTTCATAAGTCTTTTCTACCTTTTTTAAGGTATAAACTTATAATCTGAATTTTCACAAGAAAAAAATAAATCTCGGAAAGGGCTTTTTTGGAATTCGGTCTATGTGGAATTTACTATCCTCTTGAGGGCCCTAGACTTAAAGTATATTTGATCTCACCAAGTATTAAGGTCGCTAGTGACTGGAGTCGCTAGAAATATTTCTTTATAAATTCTATAATCAATTTTGTGAATGGCTTTAACCTCAACAATAGAGTTGTTACTTATTCTAGACAGTACTGAGTTTTTAGTATATATATATATATATATATATATATATATATATATATATATATATATATATATATATATATATATATATATATATATATATATATATATATATATATATATATATATATATATATATATATATATATATATATATATATATATATATATATATATATATATATATATATATATATATATATATATATATATGTTGAAGTTGTATGTGTGAATTTGCTTTTGCTTTGTTTGATTTTGTTCCTATTTTATCCTAGATTTGTTTATAATTGACGTTCTTATTTGATCTTATTGGTTTTGTCGATATTTGTCTCGTACTATTGTTTTCTTTTCTTTTTTTTTCATATATTTTGCTTCGTCCTTTTCAAGTTTTTGTAGACGGGTTTTCAGTTAATAAATAAATAATAAACAGATGTGAGAGTGAAAAAGATTTTTTTTTCTTTTGTGATAAGAAAGAAGACGCAGCATCCTTATGCATTTTGTGTCAAACTATTCATTTTGTAGGTAGCCAGGGTCAATAAACCATTATAATAGACGGGGACTACACTGGGTATCTTCGAGGGTATATCTGGGTATAATAGACGAGGACTACACTGGGTATCTTACTCCATCTGATCTCATTAGATGGGGGCTGGGAAACAAATAATTGGGGATCAAATGCTAGAACTATTCTGTGTGAATCATACTTGGTTCAAAAGAAGGATTCACTAGTGCCAGCGAGGACGACCTGTCAAAAACCTGCAATGTTTGGATAGGTAAAATGACACGGATTCCAACCATACAATTGTCAATAAAAGGCCTTATACCTTACTGGTTCAGGACACGTGCGGAGGCTTAGATAAAATAAATGTGATGGTAATGATGATGATAAAGATCAAAAATGGTAAAATTACTTTTCAAGTTTCCAGAGGATTGCTACAATTTCTATCACATATTTGGTATGCATAATTTACAGCAAATAATTTTGTTAAAACTACACTACCCTTTAATACATACTTGAATTAAAATGAAATTATAATAACGAGGCAATTTTTTGAATCTAGACTTACAGAAATGATTTTTTTTTTAATACACTGTACATTATGGACTTTTATTAGTATGTGTATAAGAAAAAAAATTCCTAGCGTTCACTGATTAAATTAAAAATTTACCCATAATAGTATTCTTATATCAGCTTATATATAATTTATAGAAATTACAATATACAAAAGCTACGGGTACAACTAATAAAAACGATAAAATGCAAAATAAATTTAAGAGAATATTTCGTTGAGAATCTGACCGGCGCTTGAATTATTTACTAGCGATTCTTCTTCTAAAATTTTTTCCAATTCACGGTCCAGGTTTGTCTTCGAATCAGATGTCATAGAATGCCCTGCTTTGGACGGTACAACTTCAGGACCCATTGCCTTCCTTATTCCTTGGACTGGTACAGCCTTATCCGGGTTAGTTGATTTTATAACTTGAGTTAGACTATCAGTTATATTTTCTGCTGAAAAAGGAAGGATATAACAGCATTTGAATGTTCTTAAGTGAGCGGTTCACAAAAAAAATAACAGAATTTATAATTCAACCCAGAATTACTTTCATTTATGCAGCATCATTGTAGATTGATATGACTTTATCCGGGATAGTTGATTTTGTAACTATTTTCTAACGTATTAGAAATATTTTTAGCTGAAAGAAAAAAGCAATCCAGAAGTATAATATTGTTAACTTTAGAGCTATTTTTTATATAAAAACAAACATAAGATAATATTTTAGACCGATTGGGCCAGATATGATAGTAAGAACAATCAAAAGAAGCCCTACTTTTTACATATTGGCCTAATCCAGAAGATCGAATTGGGCAGTAGGGAAGAGGGCAAAATTTGGCCTGTGCCCTCTAGATCTTTCCATCCTCCCCCTAGATTTTGAAAAATAGCTTTTTGGGGTATTTTCATTTAAAAAACTAACACAACAAAAATCATTTAGATATTGAAAAATATATATATCCCCACCCCCTTCCCAATTTTCGTTACTTGACGCCATTGGTCTGATCTTATTTGTCTCTTTTGATATTTTTCTTAGTGAGAATTAACTGCTTTCAAATGTTTACAAATAAACAACTCGGAAGAAAAAATGACAAACTGGTAATTTTAATTCAGAATTGTTTTTATAGGAATGTAAAGTTAATTTTACAGCTGGAGCTGCACTGTGATTAATCGAAGAAAGGAATCTGGAAACGACAATCGGGTCTATGGCCAGTAAAAAGAAACCGAAGACAACAAAAATCAAATTGATATTTTGCCCGAAGGCGTCTTAAGCATAGAAAAAAAATTGGCAAAAATCATAAAGCAATTAGAATCAAGGAGGCACACTTGTGCCTCTATAAAGAGGCGACCCACCACAATGTTAAGCGATTTCAGGTCCTAGAGGTCGCAGAGAGACGGCGGTAATCGCATTTTGTAGCCCAAGCTCAAACTAAGAAACTTGCAAAATTTCATCCTCCTCCGACTTTATCTTCATGGGGTAAACTGGGCCGGAAGTTTGGACCCTCCCACCACAGCCCCCTTTAACGTTGTCCGATTGGGCTGAAATTTAGAAGTTAAGCTTTCCTAGAGCCCGGGAGCTTATCCTCTAAATTTCAGCTCAATCCGATCACTCCTTCCCTGTTTTCAAAAAAACAAATATAGCCACTTAAAATTCATTTCTTTTTTTTTCTTAGCCACGCCTACAGGCCACAGTTGGCAACGGATCCGGGTGAATGAGGACTCATTTGAAGCAGAATTGGACCTGTTAGGGCCTTTTGATATTTTCAGACCGAAAAAATTATCACCCGAATTTACATTGTCGAAAAACCTTCTTTTCCCATATTAGCCCATGTTAATTTTTCCGACCACAACCCCCCTTTAACGTTGTCTGATCGGACTGAAATTTAGAACATAATCTTTCCTGGGGCCTGGGAGCTTATCCTCGAAATTTCAGATCAATCTGGTCACTCCTTCCCTGTTTTCCAAAAACCAAATATCAAGTTTTTTGGGAATTTGCTTGCGTTGAAAATAGCTTCCATATACTAAAACACAATTATTGCTGTGTCTGTATAGTCTTGCAGTTAAATTTCAGGCTTTCAGGTGGAAAACTCGGATTCGGTTCACCATCACAGCAATTTTTTTAATACTGAATTCAAACTTTAAAAAGAAACCCAGTTTCTTTTTTAAATTATTTGAAAAAAATTACGTTTTCTAAAGAGTTAAAGAGGCTGAGTTACAAGGAGCAATAATAAGTAATAAACTGTACAAAAACGTGCAGAAATTATTTGAAAAAAACTACGTTTTCTAAAGAGTTAAAGAGTCTGAGTTACAAGGTCGAACCTTAAAACGTACAGGGATTAGGAGGCACAGTTGAGGGGCTGCCGCCCCCAAACCCCCGCTTTCGCAGCCTTTAAATAAAAAAAAAAGTTTTTTAAACTGAAAGTAAGGAGCGACATTAAATCTTAAAACGAACAGAAATTATTCCGTATATGAAAGAGGCTGTGCCCTCCTCAACGCCTCGGTCTTTACGCTAAAGTTTGACTTTCTCACAACTCTTTTTTTAAACAATAAAAACTTTAGCGTAAAGAGCGAGGCGTTGAGGAGGGCACAGCCTCTTTCATATATGGAATAATTTCTGTTCGTTTTAAGATTTAATGTCGCTCCTTACTTTCAGTTTAAAAAACTTTTTTTTATTTAAAGGCTGCGAAAGCGGGGATTTGGGGGCGGCAGCCCCCAACTGTGCCTCCTAATCCCTGTACGTTTTAAGGTTCGACCTTGTAACTCAGCCTCTTTAACTCTTTAGAAAACGTAGTTTTTTTCAAATAATCTAAAACTAAAATAACATAAAGTAACTGGATTATAAATTGAAAATTCAAAATAGACTTAATTATTTCGTTGCAACACAATCCTATGGTTAGCCTTAGATATTTTCATAACCTTTCACTATGTTTAATATGGTAATAAATATGATTAATATGTATTAATATGGTTAATATGTTTAATGTATTAACATATTTAATATATTACTTAATATAACAAATTAACTAATAAAATTATCTAATGTATCAATTTAATATATTATTTATCAATATAACTTATTTTCTATATAAATTAATTAGAATAATTAATATATTAATATGATAATAATAATAATCAGAATTAATATTAATTATGATTTTACTACGACTAATATTTTCAACTAGGTAGGTAGGTAGGTACAGGTTTATTCATAAATCTGTTTCATAGCACTTGCTAAATTACACCGATTTTTAAAAACTCAAGGAAAAACAAACAAAAAACAAAAAAAAAACGAAAAAAAACAAAGGGTAAAAATATCAGCTCATGTTATACATTTTAAATAAGAGAAATAAGAGAAGATACAGCTACTTTCAAATAACTGTAAATGGGAAACTAAAAAACTAGGACGTACGCAGGGGGTGGTTAGGGTCTCGAGGCCACCTGAAATCCAATATTTTCATGAAATTTTTGGGCAATTATTCAAATTGTCCAATAAAGTTAGTTTTCTTTATTACTGTCGCACCAAATTTTTTGTTTATTATTGTCCTCCTTGAACTAGGATTTTGTGTTTTTCTTCTTTTTAGAATTGGTGATAATGATCAAACAGCTGATTAAGTATATACAAATTAAACTGTATCAGAATAAGTCCCTGTATATGCATCAAGGATACGCAAATACCTCTTATTTGAACTATCCACTGTAAGCTCCTTTTTTGCAATGAAATTACAGACAATAGATTTCTATGATTGAACATAAACCTTTCTATCAGAGAAGCGCAATTTTAGTTTTCTCTATAGATTTGTTCCAAAATAATGAGCTATTTCCATGACAAGTTCGTAAAAATAGCCCAACTTTTCACTCTAAGCTCTCATTTTTTCCATTTTTTTTTTAAATACGAAAAACTACATTTATGTTATTGAAGTGAATACCTTTCAATCAAGCGCAGTTATGATCTTCTTTATAGGAAAAGAAGCCACACAAATTCTGCTAAGTTCTGCAAATTCTGCTATAATCGCTAGATAGATCCGCTGTCTAAGGATTCTCCATCTTACGAGGCTCTTACAAAAAGTGTTGAGAATACATCTCAATTTGTCTGAATACACGTACAAGAAGATTAGAACACATCATACCCTTTTTTTCTTCTCTGAGCTCCTTTCTTGGCCGTGTCCAGTAGGGCAGGGGGAGGGGGGGGGGTTGGTTTGACCCCCTTTCCCTGAAAAATATATTGGTTTCAGTTTCTCTACTGATGATGATGACTATGTCATCGAAATATCTAGGACTTTTGTATGTATTTGTTTCATTATCTAATAAAAGGACTTATCCTTGTTTGGAACTCATATTTGTTTTGGAAAGTACATGTAAAAAATATTTTGCAAAAACAAACCTTGACAATTAGACCCCCCTTCTCCATGAACAAAAACCTTTTATACGGCAGTTTCCTTATTATTAAACATAATTAAAAGAAACCACGCCTTCCTATGCTTCTTAACCAAATTCCAAACTTGTGACGGGAACAGCGGCAATAATAAGACAACTAAGAGAAATAGAATGGTGGTCTTTTTCAGTGTTTTCATTAGCATTTATACGAAGCTTCTACAAAAGTTGCAGACATCATATCTTTTTTAATTAATGCATGAGATACGAAGAAGAGGCCACACCTTTCCTCTGCTTCACTAATCTCCTTATTAGTACTCATAACACTATAGCTAACTATTCCTTCCTCATCGCTGAGGCAACAGCAATTCTGAGTCTGTAAATGGCATTGCCTCCATAATAAAATTAAGTAAAAAATACAAGCTTTTTTTAATTGAAAATTAGGAGCAACGTTAAAACTTAAAACGAATAGAAATTATTCTATACATGAGGGGGGCTGCCCCTCCTCAATCCCTCACTCTTTACGGTAAAGCTTGACTTTTTATCAAAATTGTTTAGGAACAAATGCTGAAAAACATGGGCCGTTGAGTGAAAGAAGATTTTGTTTTTCTATTTTTATAAAAATTCCGTTTTTTTGGAGTCCCATATACTATTGGGCCTTATCACTCCTTAATTTCAGTTCATTACTACGATACTAGCACTTCTTATTTGATAGACAAAAAGAAAACAAGACAAAAAAAAAAAAAGATAGGTAAAAAAAATTACCTAGCACAAACTCGGTTTCTCGTGGCTTTTGCACACTGTTTAAATGGGCTGGCAAAGGACGACTTAGTCTTTCTTTTTGTATCTTTTCCAGTTTGGCAAGCAGTCGTCCCGTTTCGTTTAATTTTGTTTGTATCGTTTTGCTTGACTTCACTTCATGCTCTAAAACAAAACACAATATTAAAGTAGAAACTACAAAAAAAAATGATAAAAAAAGAAAAAAAAGGAAAAAACCCCTTGACCCACCTCAGTCCTATTTATACCTGAAAACTATGATTTTCTAAGATTTTCTTTCATTTATTTCAAAACCAAAAAAGTTTTTATGGCAGTATCAAACTTTTGCCAGCATTGCCACATTAAACTGCAAAACTACGATTTTCTTTTAGTTATTTTGAAATCAAGAGGTTTACAATGTAATATCGAATTTTCGTCAGTGTTGCCACGGTAAACCGCAAAAACTAACAAGCAAAACTAATTAGTTGAACTTACCAACACTTTTCGTTCATAAAAAATTAAACATTAACCATTCTTTGCAAGGGCAACTGTACCTTCAAATGAAAGCTGTGTTATCCTAAGGTTTTTGGTGGCATATGTTTTTAGCTTAATTTTAGCTGATACAATATTAAAGCAACAAGGAAGAAAAAAAAAAAAAAAAAAAAAAAATATTTTTTGCCCCCTTGACCCATCTCAGTTCTATTCATACCTAAAAACTACGATTTTCTAAGACTTCCTTTCAGTTATTTCAAAATCAAGAAGTATATATGGCAATGTCAAATTTCCATCAGTGTTGCCACCTTGAACCGCAAAAACTAATTAGTAAAACTAATTAGTTGAACTTACCAACACTTTCCGTTCATAAAAAATTAAACATTAACCATTCTTTACAAGGACAACTGTACCTTCAAATGAAAGCGGTGTTATTCTAAGGCCTTTGGTGGCATATGTTTTTAGCTTAATTTTTGTTCAGATTTTTCAACCACAATTTCTTCTTTTTAATTTTACACCAGCTACTACAAAAAACTAAATAACTGCATTTGGAGGCAATTTTCATTGAAAACTTCATTATGAAATAAAATAAAACATTAACAATTCACTCTTCCCTAACAGCTTTTGCCCTCTTTTGACAAATTTCTATGCACGACTGAGATAAGAATCAATTTGACTGAACCAACGGACCGAGAACCGAACCAAGAACTGAAACAAGAACCAAAGGACTGAGAAGAGAACCAAAAAAAGCATTGATCGTTTTGATAAGAAACATTTTAATCGTTTGATAAGTTTAAAAAAATGAAACTTAGAAGCATCTAATGGAAATGTTTGTTTTTTTGACAATGAGAAAGGGAAACTTAGATGAATTAGATTTTTGGTGATTTAACATGACAAGATAGGAATTAAAATCACTATCGCCACTTATAGTGTACCGTCTGACTACTTCATTAAAAAGTAGAAAATTTCAAAGAAAATTCGATAAATGATACAATATTACGAAAAAAGCAAACATAACGTAACGTTAACGCAACGTAAACGTAACGTTAATCCTTCTACGTAAGGTATAATTATTCAAGATTTTTCGTTTGAGAGTTATTTCAAGCCAAAATCGAGTCTGCAAAAAGTAGCCTATGAAAATTTTGGCTCGTTAAGTAAACTAGTTGCCTTTAAGCTGGTAAACCAGTAAGTGACATAACTCTGTTTTCTTATAGTTATTATAACAATATAATAGCTAATTGTTAAAAATAACCTCATTTTAATACTTCCTTTGAAAAGTCTGCCCGTTACCGCACTTCATTGAAGTTATCCAACATTCGTAATGTCACCTCTAAAGACCCTTTGCATGCATGAATGCCAAAGGCATTTTTAGTATTACGGATACAATATCTATTTAACATTGTTTTTCTCCACGTCTCTTGGTCAATATTGTCCCTGTTAGCCTTTTGGTCAGTTGAACATCCTCTCATAATTCCCCAAAGTTTCATCTTGAAACGGTAAGCCGTTCAAAAATATTACCGATACGCCCTTTTGATAATCTGTATGCACGTAGTATGTTTTGGTGTAGTTCATCTTTCCCCTGAATATTTGCTCAGATGTTATTTCAATACCCTCAGCCTTGGTAGTACTCGCTACAGAAGCAGTTGTTTTATTGTTAGTGGTAATTGTAGTAGAAGTGTGCAAATATTGTCTTTTCGGTCAATTGATCATCTCCCATCTCATTTCCTGAAAGTCCCAAATTAACATACTCAGTCATGCTTGAGTCACGCCCTTTTCACAACCCATATACATATAATGTGTTTTGATTTAGTTCAATACTCCCTCAACATTCTCTGAAAGGCTCACCTAAAAGCCCTTAGTCTTTTTGGAAAGTAAAGGTAAAAAATGCCCAGCTTTCTCAATACCATATATTATGTGTAAACACAGACGAATTGCCCAACTTACAGCCCTTGCCCTGAGAGTTCTGGGGGGGGGGGTTGATATCCCCAAAGACATGATTACAGAACCTTTTAACTATGCTTAAGAAAATGGCAGTCTCAAATTTTGATATGATGTTTGGAGAAATGATGTGCGTGGGGGTAGGGGGGCGGGGGTTTACCCTCTAATCACTTTTGACTCTAAAAAGGGATCTGAGACTTTCAATTTTTAATCGAATGAGCTCCTTTCGAAGTTTCTACGACATTTATTTTAATAAAAAGTGCCCTGGTCAGCCCCCCCCCCCAAAAAAAAAAGGTAAATCAATCGAAATAAAATAAATAATACATTATGCCCACTTCGCTCTTTACTTAGGCATCCCTATTGTGCTGCCTATGGTAAAATCACATTTCTTAAGGCCTATCGAAGTTTTTTATTTGGTTGCTCAAATAAAATTCCTAAAAGTATGCTTGGACTATGAATCCTAATAACGGTTCTTTCAACAACTAAAGGCATTCCATAGAATGCTTTTTCAATGCCCTGCATTTTCAATCAAATACTCAAACCTAAATATCCACCCCATATTTAATAAATATTTGATGATAACCTTAACCAAACCTAAGCACGTATGTGTAAGTTATGCAAGTTGCTCAATGTTTACGTATAGGTTTAATTGCTGAGATAAGGGGGGATATATTTGATCCGGGGTCTAAATAAAGGCTTACAGAATTAAGGCGAAACTTTCAGAAAATGTTGAACGGGCGATCAATAGGGCGTATCAAAAACATCTAAAGAACGGCTGAAGGTACAAAGTTAAAACTTTCAGGGCATATTGAAAAATGTTTGGAGGACATCCAGCTCCCCCTCCCCCTTTTTGGATACCCTTCTTCAATAATCTTTGTCCTGGGCAAGACAGCTATTTCGCTGCCAATGATATAATAAACAATCAGACATCAAAAACCGTTTTAGAACAGGGCGCTGGTTGGTTTCCCAATCATTTATTTATTTATTTTTTCCCAGGGGCACTTCATATGGAAGGGGCGAACGTATAAAATTCGGAGGGGACGCATTTGATTGTAAATTAAGTCTTGGTGTCCTGTTGAAGAGTCAAAGTGATTGGTGAGCAACAACCCACCACCCACACCGTTTTTGCCCCAAACGTATCCATTCAAAATTTAGAGATAGCCACTTTGTTCAAAATAGGCCCAAGGTCAAATAACCATGCCTCCAGGTTTGACAACCCTCCCCCCTTCCAACCCCCAAGGCAAGAGCTGTAAGCTATGCAAGTTGCCCATTGTTAAGATATAAGGTTTTTATGGGAAGGGTGGTGGTATAAAGTTTGGGGGAAATACGTTATATTCTCGTGGCTCTTTACTATTGGCAACGCTAAAGCATTGCCTCTGACTTAAACAGGAGAGTAGAACTTTCAATTTCCCTCCTAATGAGCATCCGCAAGTATCCCGGCGCTATTATCCATGGCGGGGGGATTTTTCACAGTGGGGGGCGCCTCGACCTTGTTTAATGCGCGCAGAGGTGTCTTGTCTGTTTATTGGGGGTTTTAGGGGTTGCTACGTCTAAAATAATTTACTGATCACGTCGCAAAAATGAAGCTTGATTAATTTCAGAATTAAAATCACTTATTACCAAAAAAAAAAAACAATCACAGTCACGACCGAGGCCAAATTAACTTTCTTACAAATAAAATAAGGAACAGCAATAATTTTACAATAATAAGGATAGCCTAAGGTTAATCCCAAAACACCTCAACGTTTTGTTGGATATAATTTTTATTTTTATTTTAAGAATTCAATGTCAATAGTTTAAATCTATTATCTATTAGGGGCAGGGGCTTAGGTAAAGCATAGAGGAAGTTCCTTCAAAATGTGTCAACTAAAATTTTTCTGTATATTCAGAAGTGAGAATTTTTTCCCTAAAATGTTTGCTTCTCAATTGCCCCAATTGTAATATTGGGTATATGGGTAGTATACCCCCAATATGGGTATTTCTAATACCCATATTTTTTATACTGTTTCAACAACTGGCTTGTGATATTTCCTTAATCTACAATGTAGGCTATTACTTTGATAAATATGCTTCCTTTAAAAATGGTTATGCACTACTTCTTTACTTGCTCTTTATTTCCCCAATAAGCCATTGTCTAGATATTTACATAGCACTAGTTGCAACCTCAACTCTGTTCGAAAAAATAAATGTTTTGGTGTTCGACTTTATTCGTTTATATACGATTTTGTTTTTACATCATAAACACAATTTAGCGACGTCATCACTAAGGGGTGTAGCTTAGCGGTAGAGCGCTCACTAAGTGTGTGTGAAAGGTCTGCGGTTCGACTCCACTCGTCCCTCCTTATTTTCTTTATTGTTCCAAGTCTTAAATATCTCTGACTGAAACTTTACTTTACTACAGAAATATAAAGTTTAGAACCAATGAAAAATAAAGTGATACAGCATATTTTCTTAAAAACATTGTCAAGAAAAAAGTTTTCCCGAGAAAAGTAAAGACCTAGGTTCAAACTGAAAACGAGGAAAAACAAATTAATATCGTATTTCAAACTTAAAACAAACAAAATTGCCATGAGAGGCAACATATCCTATGCCTTCTAAAGACTAGCAAATAACTTGCACTTTTCGGGGAACAGTCCTTATTTCGAGCTGAATGTTTATATTTCTCACAATATTAAAAAAGATAAATAAAAGAAGTTTACTGACAGAAAAAAAACAAGTAGAAGTCTTAAGAATTTTTGATTTTTAAAGATTAATAAGGAAAAAATTAAATTGCCTTTTGTTGTCAGTAAATTGCAAATTATGTTCTGATCTTGAGAAGCCATAGGGGTTGTTAGCCCTGATAATGTTAGTTTTTGCTTGTTTTGAGTTTCACCCGGCTGTTAATTGTAAATTCTGTTCGTTTTGGGTTTCATTTATTTATTGAAAGTGAATTGTGGTGGCTTTCTGTTGGAAGATTACTTGACTTTAATTTTTGCTGATTTTTATGGATTTTTTGCAAAATTTATTACGAGATAAAAGCAAACGTTTCTGCGTAAGGAGTGATTGTTTAATAAAAATTTTTCGTTTTAAAGAATTATTTCAAGTAAATAACAAAGTAATAAAATTACTGCACAATGTAACCTAGAAAAATTTTGGCTGGTTAACTAGGCTAGTTGCGTTTAAACTGGCAGGCAATTTGGTGACACAACTCTGCTTTCTTAGGATTCCCTGCTTTCTTCACCAGCCCTAGTGTCTAAAATGCCAAATGAGACAATCATACAGCAATTCAAAGTCAAGGAGGCACACTTGTGCCTTTATAAAGAGGCGACCCACCACAATGTTAAGCGATTTCAGGTCCTAGAGGTCCCAGAGAGACAGCGGTAATTGCATTTTGTAGCCCAAGCTCAAACTAAGAAACTTGCAAAATTTCATCCTCCTCCGACTTTATCTTCATGGGGTAAACTGGGCCGGAAGTTTCGACCCTCCCACCACAGCACCCCTTCAACGTTGTCCGATTGGGCTGAAATTTGGAGGTTAAGCTTTCCTAGGACCCGGCAGCTTATCCTCGAAATTTCAGCTCAATCCAATCACTCCTTCCCTGTTTTCAAAAAAACAAATATAGCCACTTAAAATTCATTTCTCTTTTGATTTTTCTTATCCACACCTACAGGCCACAGTTGGCAACTGATCCGGGTGAATGAGGACTCATTCGAAGCAGAAATTCGATTCACCGTCAGATCAAATTTTTTATATACTGAATTTAAAATCTAAAAAAGAAACTCAGTTTCTTTTTTAAATTATTTGAAAAAAATTACATTTTCTAAAGATTTAAAGAGGCCGAGTTACAAGGTCGACCCTTAAAACACCCTGTCGAGAAAGAAAAGAATAATACACAATCATCTAACAGTTAGTCAAGCAATAATAAGTAATAAACTGTACAAACACGTGCAGAAATTATTTGAAAAAAACTATGTTTTCTAAAGAGTTAAAGAGGCTGAGTTACAAGGTTGACCCTTAAAACGTACAGTGATCAGGAGGCACAAACCCCCCGCTTTCGTAGCCTATAAATAAAAAAAAAGTTTTAAACTGAAAGTAAGGAGCGAAATTAAATCTTAAAAAGAACAGAAATTATTCCGTATTTGAAAGGGGCTGTGCCCTCCTCAACGCCTCGCTCTTTACGCTAAAGTTTTTATTGTTTAAAAAAAAGAGTTGTGAGAAAGTCAAACTTAAGCGTAAAAAGCGAGGTGTTGAGGAGGGCACAGCCCCTTTCATATACGGAATAATTTCTGTTCGTTTTAAGATTTAATGTCGCTCCTTAGTTTCAGTTTAAAAAAACTTTTTTTTTATTTAAAGGCTGCGAAAGCAGGGGTTTGGGGGGCGGCAGCCCTCCAGCTGTGCCTCCTAATCCCTGTACGTTTTAAGGTTCGACCTTGTAACTCAGCCTCTTTAACTCTTTAGAAAACGTAGTTTTTTTCAAATAATTACATAAAACGGAAAAGCTTTAGATGGTGTTAGTGATTCTTTTTCAACAATAGCACCACTTTCCACTCTTATAAGCTTACCACACCCTTTGGATCTCAATATGAAAACTTTAGAAGTTAGAATGTGTAGCTAGATAATATGAAATCTAAGAGCATGTGATAAATAAATGCTCCTCCACTGACAAGAACCAGTCACCGAAGAAAGCAAAAGAACGCGCTCCATAGTACGTATGAACGTGACAGACGAGCCCTCCAGGCAATTCTCGTCCCGAAGTAGGTGGACACCTACACTGCAGCCCACTTGAAGGAAGATTTGAAGCTACTCACTGATCCCCTATGAGCCTCTGGTGGCACTGGGGAACTAAGATCTAGTGAACAACTAAGCTAAATAATATAATAGTAGATTGTTAAAAAAAAATCTCATTTTAATACTTTCTTTGAAAAGTCTGCCCCTTATTGCACTTTACTGAAGCAATTCAACATTCGTAATGTCACCTCTAAAGATCATTTACATACACAAATGTCAAACGCATCCTTAGTATTACACATACAATTATCTGTTTAAATTTGTTAGGCTCCACATGACTTGGCCTACTGTCCCTGTTAGTAACAAAAATAAAATATCTTTAAAAAGACTGCAGTATGAAAAGATATCAAATATGCAGTTTTTTTTGCAAAAAGTGATTCCATTTTAAATTTTTTTGTTTTTTAATTAAAAAGGCACTAAAACTCTTAATTTCCATTCGAATGAGCCCTCTCACGACATTCTAGGACCAATGGATCAATACGATCACTCCTGGAGAAAAGAAAAAAAAAACAAACAAACAACAAACAAACAAAATAAACAAGCATCCGTGATCTTTCTTCTGACAAAAAATAAAAAAATCACATTTTTGCATATAGGAGCTTGAAACCTCTACGATAAGGTTCTCTGATACGCTGAATCAGATGATGTGATTTTCATTAAGAGTCTAGGACTTTTAGGGGGTGTTTCCCTACAAGACTCTTATAACTTTAATAAATCAAAAAATACTAACATAATGATTACTAAATATCAGTATATTTATATTAAACTGACAATGCACATTCATTTGTATTTTTTTCAGTTAATTGCAAATTATCTTCTGGCCTCGGGAAGGCATAGGGGTTTTGAGCCCTGCTTATGTTAATTTCAGCTCGTTTTGAGTTTGACTCTATTATTTATTGTAATTTCTGTTCGTTTTGGGTTTCATTTATTTATCGATGCTGATTTGCGGTAGTTTCACGTTTGGTAGATTATTTTATATTTGCTCATTTTTGGTTTAATGGAGTTTTTTTACTTTTCTTTGAAAAAATTATGTTTTGGAAAAAGTTTTTTTAATCAATTTCTGTTCATTTTATGTTGACATAGTCTTTTCAGGGAAAAAGAAATAATATTTCTTTTCGTTTTTTTAAGACTTTAAAGTTTGGCCTGCTATTTGTGTGCTGGAGAAAAATTTTCAGTAATTTATAACAAAATACACCCTTTTAAAATTCTGTACACAAATAGCACTTTATAACTTTAAAGTTTGGCCTGCTATTTGCGTGCTGGAGAAAAATTTTCAGCAATTTATAACAACATACACCCTTTTAAAATTCGGCACACAAATAGTAATAATAATAATAATAATTTTATTTCAACCCTTCATGCAAATACAATGTAAATGCTCGAAGGAGTTATAAAAACGAAAAAAATAAAATAAAAAAAATCGCGGAATGCTATAAAAAAAAGTTTGTAATTTAGACAAAAACTAAGTGTTTAATTTAGTTTCATACTTCCTCTAGTTGACCTAAAATAGAAAACTTAATACCATTCGCAAAAAAAAATCTGTTTACTTTCATTGATAGCTTGGATACACTTATGCTATTTTGATTTGGTTGAATTTTAAGAGCAGAAGTAGCCCCAAAAGTTTGAACATAATACCCTCAGTCGTTCTTGGGATACTGCTGAGATGCCTTACTGGGAATTAGCATTGACACAGTGCATTTTGATTTAATCTTAAGGCAACATTTGGTTTTTAAACATAATGGGCAAATAGGAGGTTGGGCGTGGGAGAGGGATTAGTTATCCTTCAATCACTTTCGACAATTAAAAAGGGCATTAGTTTTTTTCTATTTTCAACCGAATGAGTCCTTTTCGAAGTTCCTACGACAACTACTTCGATACGAAGTGCCCTGGTCTAAATAATAATAATAATAATAATAAAAAAAGAAAAAATAATACATTATACCCACATCGATCTTTACTATAATTAAATTAATAAAAAAGTTTTTTTTAACTGAAAGTAAGGAACGACGTTAAAACTTAAAACGAACAGAAATTATTCCGTATATGAAAGGGGTTGTCCCCTCCTCAATGCCTCAATCTTTACCCAAAGTTTTTCATTGTTTAAAAAAAATAGAGTTGTGAAAAAGTCAAACTTTAGCGTCGTTTTAACTTTAGCGTCGTTTTTCTGTCGTTTTAAGTTTTAATGTTGCTCCCTACTTTCAGTAAAAAAAAACTTGTTTTTTTATATATATAATTTCTGATCTTTATTTATATTATTTGAAAAAAAACTACGTTTTCGAAAGAGTTAAAGAGGCTGAGTTACAAGGTCGAACCTTAAAACGTACAGGGATTAGGAGGCACAGTTGGGGGGCTGCCGCCCCCCAAACTTCCCGCTTTTGCAGCCTTTAAATAAAAAAAGTTTTTTAAACTGAAAGTAAGGAGCAACATTAAATCTTAAAACGAACAGAAATTATTCCGTATATGAAAGGGGCTGTGCCCTCCTGAACAACTCGCTCTTTACGCTAAAGTTTGACTTTCTCACAACTCTTTTTTTTAAACAATAAAAACTTTAGCGTAAAGAGCGAGGCGTTGAGGAGGGCACAGCCCCTTTCATATACTGAATAATTTTTGTTCGTTTTAAGATTTAATGTTGCTCCTTACTTTTAGTTCAAAAAACTTGTTTTTTTTTATTTAAAGGCTGCGAAAGCCCGGGGTTTGGGGGGCGGCAGCCCCTCAACTGTGCCTCCTAATCCCTGTACGTTTTAAGGTTCGACCTTGTAACTCAGCCTGTTTAACTCTTTAGAAAACGTAGTTTTTTTCAAATAATTTCTGCACGTTTTTGTATAGTTTATTACTTATTATTGCTTGACGAACTGTTAGCTGATCGTGTCAGGATTTGAAGTTGGGGGGCTGCCACCCCCAAACCCCCCGCTCTTGAACATTCTTGTGTTAAGGCTTTTAATTCCTAAATACTCAAATCACGTCGTACAGGGTGCCTCCTAATCCCTGCACGTTTTAAGGTTCGAACTTGTGAATAAGCCTCTTTAACAGCCCCCCAACTGTGCCTCCTAATCCCTCTACGTTTTAAGGGTCGACCTTGTAACTCAGCCTCTTTAACTCTTTAGAAAACGTAATTTTTTTCAAATAATTTAAAAAAGAAACTGAGTTTCTTTTTTAAACTTTATATTCAGTATATAAGAAATTTCCTCTGACGGTGAATCGAACCCGGGGTTTTCCGACTGACAGTCAGGAGTCTCGACCGCTGGAATAAAGAGACACAATTGTCAGTGTTTTTAGTAAGGGGAATCTATTTTTGACGCAAGCAAATCCCCACAAAACTTGATATTTTGTTTTTGTAAAACAGGGAAAGAGTAATCAGATTGAGCTGAATTTTCGAGGATAAGCTCTCAGGCCCCGGGAAAGCTTATCTTCTAAATTTCAGCCCGATCAAACAACGTTAAAGGGGGGTTGTAGTGGGAAAAATTAACATGGGCTATTATAGGAAAACCAGGTTTTTCGTAAATGTAAATTCGGGGGATAATTTCTTCGGTCTGAAAATATCAAAAGGCCCTAACAGGTTGAATTCTGCTTCGAATGAGTCCTCATTCACCCAGATCAGTTGTCAACTGTGGCCTGTAGGCGTGGATAACAAAAAAAGAGAAATGAATTTTAAGTGGCTATATTTGGTTTTTTGAAAACAGGGAAGGGCCGATGGAATTGAGCTCAAATTTCGAGGATAAGCTCCCAGGCTCTAGGAAAGCTTAACCTCAAAATTTCAGCCCAATCGGACAACATTTCAAACTTCCGGCCCAGTTTACCCCGTGAAGATAAAGTCAGAGGAGGATGAAATTTTGCACGTTTCTTAGTTTGAGCTTTGGCTACAAAATGCAATCACCGCCGTCTCTGGTGGTCGAAGTCGCCAGAGATCACTTAACATTGAAACTTAATCGCTTAACTCTGAAATCGCTTAACATTGTGGTGGGTCGCCTCTTTATAGAGGGACAAGTGTGCCTCCTTGATAATGCTGGTAAATCTGGCGTCCCCTTCATAGCAATGTCCCTTCTCCCATGAAAACTTCCTTCATGGTAGGATCCTCCCAAATAACCCCCGACCCACCCAACCCTCCCCCACGACCAGATAAATTCCCCTCTGAAAATGTCTGTATACTTCCCAATAACCAATACTAAAATAATGTTAACATTGAGTAAAGTTAATAACTTTCAGCCCTCTCCTCGGGGACTTTGGGGGATTAAGTCATCCTAAAAGACATAGTTATCATATTTTCAACCATGCTGAACAAAATGGCTATCTCAAAATTTTGATCGGGTGACTTTGGGAAAAATGAGCGTGGGAGGGGGCCTAGTTGCCCTCCATTTGTTTTGGTCACTTAAAAAGGGCACTAGAACTTTTAATTTCCGTTCGAATGAGTCTTCCCACATTATTCTAGGACAAATGGGCCAAAACGATCACCCCTGAAAAAAAAAAAAAACACCTCCGTGATCTTTATTCTGGCAAAAAAATGCAAAATTCCACATTTTTATAGATAGAAGCTTGAAACCTCCGCAGTAGGGTTCTCTAATACGCTGAATATGATGGTGTGATTTTCATTAAGGTTCTATAACTTTTTGGGGGTCTTTCCCCTTTTTCGACAATCATCCAAATTTTCTCAGGCGCGTAACTTTTAGTAGGTATGACTAAACTTGATGAAACTTATATATTTGAAATTAGCATTAAAATCTGATTCTTTTGATGTATAAATTGGTATCAAAATTTTGTTTTCCACAGTTTCGGTTACCATTGAGCCGGGTCGCTCCTTACTTACAGTTCGTTACCACGAACTGTTTGAAAATGTCAAGCCTTCCAATCACTTTCGACTATTAAAAAGGGCACTAGCCCTTTCAATTTCAAATAGAATGAGCCCTTTTTGAGTTTCTACGACAACACTTTTTATGAACACCTTATATGCCCACGGGGCATAAATTACAACCCTTGCCGTGAGAGCTGTAAGGGGGTTGTCATCCTCAAAGACCTAATTTCCAGAACTTTCAACTACGTTAAACAAAACGGCTATCAAAAAATTTTGATTAGCATGGTTTTGGGAAAATGGTGGGCGTGAGAGGAGCGTTAGTTGCTCTCCAATCCCTTTCAACTGTTAAAAAGGCACTAAACCTTTCAATTTCCAATCGAAAGAGCCCTTTTGAAGTTTCTACGACAACGCTTTCAATAAAAACCTTATATGCCCCCAGGGCAAAACTTAAAATATTTGCCCTGAGGGCTGGGGGGTGTCATCCTCAAGGATCTAATTTCCAGAAAGTTCAACTACGTTGAAAAAAATTGCTATTTCAAAATTTTGATTGGTTGTGTTTGGGGAAATGGTGGACATGAGGGGGGGGGGGGTTAGTTGCCCTGCAATCACTTCCGACTATAAAAAAGGGCACTAGCCCTTTCAATTTCCAATTGAATGAGCCATTTTTGAAGTTTCTACGACAACGCTTTCTATAGAAACCTTATATGCCCCAGGATACAGCTTACAACCCTTGCCTCGAGGGCTTTGAGGAGGTTGTTATCCACAAAGACATAATTTCCTGACCTTTCAACTACATTGAACAAAATTGGTACCTCAAAACTTTGATTGGATGTGTTTGGGGAAATGGTGGGCGTGAGAAGGGGGTTACTTGCCCTCCAATCACTTTCGACTATTACAAAGGGCACTAGCTGTTTCAATTTCCAATCGAATGATTCTTTTTTGAATTTTCTACGACAGCGCTTTCTATGAAAAAAAAACCTTATACGCCCCCAGGCCATAACTTATAGCCCTTGCCCTGAGGGCTGTGGGGGGAGTGTCATCCTCAGAAACATAATTTCCGGAATTTTTAACTACGTCAAACAAATTGGCTATCTCAAAATTTTGATTGGATGTTTTTGGGGAAATGGTGAGAGTGAGAGGGGTGTTAGTTATGTTCCAATCACTTTCGACTATTAAAAAGGGCACGCCCTTCTAATTTCAAATCGACTGAGCCCTTTTTCAAGTTTCTACAACATCCCTATCTATAAAAACCTTTAAATTCCCCAGGGTATAATTTACAACCCTTGCCCCAAGGGCTCTCAGGGGGTTATCACCCTCAAAGACCTAATTTCTAAATCTTTTCAACTACGTTGAACAAAATGGCTATCTAAAAATTTTGATTGGATGTGTTTGGGGAAAAGGTGGGCGCAGAACCCCTATGCCATCCCAAGGCCAGAACAAAATTTGCACTTTACTGAAAACATATAAATGTTTTTACTCTTATAACTTTAATAAATCAAATAATATAAACATTTTGATTACTAAATATCAGTATATGTATATTAAACTGACAATGCACATTCATTTGTATTTTTTTTAGTAAACTGCAAATTTTGTTCTGGCTTTGGGGGAATGACGGGCGTGGGGGGGGGGGCGCTAGTTAACCTCCAAATACTTTTGACTATAAAAAGGGCACTAGCCACTCCAATTTCCAATCGAAAGAGCGCTTTTTGAAGTTTCTTCGACAACTTCTTCGATACGAAGTGCCCTGTTCTAAATAAAAAAATTAATAAATAATACATTGTGCCAACATCATTCTTATATGAACCCTGGGCATAACTTAAAACCCTTGCTCTGAGGGCTGTGGGGGAGTGTCCTCCTCTTTACTTAGTCCCCATCCCTTGTCTGGTTCTCAAGTGTCCCGTTCTTTACTTAGGCAACGCGATCGTGCTGCCTATGATTTATGCAACAACTTTCTATATAAACAATATATGCCCCCAGGGCAAAGCTTACAACCCTTGCACTGAGGGCTCTGAGGGAGCTATCATCCTAAAAGACCGAATTTCCAGAAAGTTAAACTACGTTGAACACAATGGATATTTCAAAATTTTGATTGGATGTGTTTTGGAATTGAATGAGCCCTTTTCAAGTTCCTAAGACAACTCTTTCAATAAAAACTTTATATACTCCCAGGGCATTACTTACAACCCTTGCCCTGAGGGCTGTAGGGGAAGGGGTTGTCATCCTCAAAGACCTAACTTCCAAAACTTTCAACTACGTTGAATAAAGTGGCTATCTAACATTTTGATTGGATGTGTTTGGGGAAAAGGTGGGTGCAGAACCCTTATGCCTTCCCAAGATCAGAACAAAATTTGCACTTTACTGAAAAAAAGTAAATATTTTTACTTTTATAACTTTAATAAATCAAATAATATAAACATTTTGATTACTGAATATCAATATATGTAATTTAAATTGACATTAAAAATTCATTTGTATTTTTTCAGTAAAGTGCAAATTTTGTTCTGGCCTTGGGGGAATGACGGGCGTAGGGGGGTGGTGCTAGTTACCCTCCAATCACTTTTGACTATAAAAAGGGCACTTAGCCACTCCAATTTCCAATCAAATGAGTCCTTTTCGAAGTTTCTATGACAACTCCTTCGATACGAAGTATCTGACCAAGAAGTAGAAGAAGAACAAAAAAAAATATTGTGACCACATCGTTCTTTACTGAAGGGGCGGGGAAGGGGGGGGGGCTAGTTGCTCTCATATCACTTTCGACAATTAAAAAGGGTACTAGCCTTTCAAATTTCCAATTGAAGGAGCCTGTAATGAAGTTTCTACGAAAACGCCTTTTATTAAAACCTTATACGCCCCAAGGGCATAATTTAAAACCCATGATCTGTGGGTTGTGGGGGAGTGTCCTTCTTAAAAACATATTTTCTATCTGGAAATCTACTGCGCTGAACAAAATGGCTATCTCAAAATGTTATTTGGATGTGTTTGGGGGTAGGATAGACGTGGTAGGAGGCTTGCTGCCCTCCAGTCACTTTCGACTTTTAAGGAGGGCACTAGAATTCTCGATTTCGAATCGAATTAGCCCCTTTTGAGGTTTCTACAACGAACCCTTCCATATGAAGTGCCCTTCTCTAAACGAGAAAAATAATACACAGTACATTGTGCCCACAGGGCATAACTTAAAACCCTTGCCCCGAGGGTTGTGGGGGAGTGTCCTCCTCAAAAACGTGTTTTCTGTCTGGAAATCAACTACGCTGAACAAAATGGCTATCTCAAATTTTGATTGGATGTGTTTGGGAGTATGATACACGTGGCGGGGGGCTTATTGCCCTCCAATCACTTTCGACTATTAAGGAGGGCACTAGAATTCTCAATTTCCAATCGAATTAGCCCCTTTTGAAGTTTCTACAGCGAACCCTTCCATGTGAAGTGCCCTTCTCTAAACAAAAAAAATAATACACAATACATTGTGCCCACAGGGCACAACTTAAAACCCTTACCCCGAGGGTTGTTGGGAGTTTCCCCCTAAAAAAAATCTTGTCTGTCTGGAAATCAACTACGCTGAACAAAATGGCTATCTCAAATTTTGATTGGATGTGTTTGGGGGAATGATGAGGTTGGAGGGGGGCTAGTAGCCCTCCAATCACTTTTGACTCTTAAAAATGGAACTAGCCACTCCAATTTCCAATCAAATGAGCTCTTTTCGAAGTTTCTACGACAACGCCTTCTATAAAAACCTTATATGTCCCCAGGGCATAACTTAAAACCCTTGCCCTGAGGTTTGTGGGGAAGTGTCCTCCTCAAAAACATATTTTCTATCTGGAAATCAACTATGCTGAACAAAATGACTTTCTCAAAATTTTGATTGGATATGTTTGGGGTAGTAATGGGCGTAGGGGGGGGGGAGGCTAGTTGCCGTCCAATAACTTTTGAGTATTAAAAAGAACACTAGAACTCTCAATTTCCAATCGAATTAGCCCCTTTTGAAGCTTCTACGACGACCCCTTCCATATGAAGTGCCCTTCTCGAAAGAAGAAAAATAATACATGGTACATTGTGTCAACATTGTTGTTATATACCCTCAAGTCGTAACTTAATACCCTTGCCCCGAGGGTTGTGAGGTAGTGTCCTCCTCAAAAACATTTTTTCTATTTGAAAATCAACTACGCTTAACAAAATGGTTACTTGGTCACTTTCGACTCTTAAAAATGGCACTAGCTACTCCAATTTCTAATCAAATGAGCCCTTTTCCAAGTTTCTACGGCAAAACCCTCTGTAAAAAACCTTATATGCACCCAGGGCATAACTTAAAACCCTTGCTCTGAGAAGTGGGGGAGTGTCTTCCTCAAAAACATATTTTCTATCTGGAAATCAACTACGCTGAGTAAAATGGCTATCTCAAAATTTTGATTCGATGTGCTTGGGGGAATGATGGGCATCAGGGGGGCTAGTTGCCCTCAAATCACTTTTGACTATTAAAAATGGTACTAGCCCTTCGAATTTCCGATAAAATGAGTCTGTTTTGAAGTTTTTACGACAACCCCTTCTATAAAAACCTTTTATGCCCCCAGGACACAACTTAAAACCCTTGCCCTGAGGGTTGTGGGGGAGTGTCCTCCTCAAAAACATATTTTCTATCTGGAAATCAGCTATGCTGAACAAAATGGCTATCTCAAAATTTTTATTGGATGTGTTTTGGGGAATGATGGGCGTGGGGGGGGGGGGGGGCTAGTTGTCCTGCAATCACTTTCGAATATTTAAAAGGGCACTAGAACTCTCAATTTCCAATCGAATGAGCTCCTTTTGAAGTTTTTACGACGACCCCTTCCTTATGAAGTGCCCTGCTCTAAAGGAAAAAAAAATAATACATAGTACATATTGCCAACATTGTCCTTATATGCCCTCAGGGCATAATTTAAAACCCTTCCCCCGAGGGTTTTGGGGGAGTGTCCTCCTCAAAATATATTTTCTATCTGGAAATCAACTGTGCGGAACAAAATGACTATATCAAAATTTTTATGGGATGTTTTTGGGGGAGTGATGGGTGTAGGGGGGGATAGCTGCCCTCCAATCACTTTCGACTATTAAAAAGGGCACTATCCCTTATAATTTCCAATCAAATGAGCTCTTTTCGAAGTCTCTACGACAACGCCTTCTATAAAAAACCTTATATGCCTCCAGGACATAACTTAAAACCCTTGCCCTGAGGGTTGTGTGGGAGTGTCCTGTTCAAAAACGTATTTATTATCTGAAAATCGACTACGTTGAGTAAAATGGCTATCTCAAAATTTTGATTCGATGTATTTGAGGGAATGTTGGGCGTGGGGGGAGAAGGTTAGTTGCGCTCCAATCACTTTCGACAGTTAAAAATGGTACTGGCCCTTTGAATTTCCAATCGAAATTCTGTTTTGAAGTTTTTACGACATGGCTTTCTATAAAAAACCTTATGTGCCCACTGGAGACAACTTAAAACCCTTGCCCTGAGGGTTGTGGGGTATTGTCCTCCTGAAAAACATATTTTCTATATTCAAATCAACTCCGCTGAACAAAATGGCTACCTCAAAATTTTTACTGGATGTATTTTGGGGAATGATGGTCCTGGGGGGGGGCTAGTTACCCTACAATCACTTTCGACTATTTAAAAGGACACTAGAACTCTCAATTTACAATCGAATGTGCTCCTTTTGAAGTTTTTACTACGAACCCTTCCATATGAAGTGCCCTGCTCTAAAGTAAAAAAAGGATACATAGTATATTGTGCCAACATTGTCCTTATATGCCCTCAGGGCATAAATTAAAACCCTCACCTAGAGGGTTGTGGGGCAGTATCCTCCTCAAAAACATATTTTACATCTGGAAATCAAATACGCGAAACAAAATGACTATCTCAAAATTTTTATGGAATGTTTTTGGGGGAATGATGGGTTTAAGGGGGGCGGTAGCTACCCTCCAATCACTTTCGACTATTAAAAAGGGCACTAGTCCTTTGAATTTCCAATCAAACGAGCTTTTTTCGAAGTCTCTACGACAACTCTTTCTTTAAAAACCTTATATGACCCCAGGGCATAACTTAAAACCCTTACACTGAAGGCCGTGGGGGAGCGTCCTCCTCAAAAACATATTTTCTATCTTGTAATCAACTCGGCTGAACGAAATGGATAACTCAAAATTTTGATTTGATGTGTGTGGCGGAATGATGGGCTTGGGGGGGGGGGCTTGTTTCCCCCATTCACTTTTGACTATTAAAAATGGTACTAGTCCTACGAGTTTCCAATCAAATGAGCCTGTTTTGAAGTTTCTACGACAACACTTTCTATAAAAACCTTATATGTCCCCCGGGAACACATTAAAACCCTTGCCCTGAGGGTTGTGGGGGAGTGTCCTTCTCAAAAATATGTTTTCTATCTGGAAATAAACTAAGCTGAACAAAATGTAACTAGAACTCTCAATTTCCAGTCAAATGCCCCCATTTTGAAGTTCCTACGACGACAACTTCTATATGAAGTGCCCAGCACTAAAGGAAAAAAAAATAGTGCATTGTGCCAACATCGTTCTTATATGCCCTCAGGGCATAACTTAAAACCCATGCCCCGAGGGTTGTTGGGGAGTTTACTCCGCAAAAACATATTATCTATCTGGAAATCAACTACGCTGAACAAAATGGCTATCTCAAAATTTTGATTGGATGTGTTTGGGGCAATTATGGGCATGGAAGGGGGGGCTAGTTGCTCTCCAATCACTTTTAACTAACAAAAAAGGCACTAACCCTTTGAATTTTCAATCAAGTGAGCCGTTTTTGAAGTTTCTACGACAACGCCTTTTATGAAAACCTTATATACCCCCAGTGGATAACTTAAAACCCTTGCCCCGAGGGTTGTGGGGAAATGTCCGCTTCAAAAACAAATTTTCTAACTGGAAATCAACTACGCGGAACAAAATGACTATCTCAAAATATTTATTGGATGTTTTTGGGGGAATGATGGGCGTAGGTGGGGGGGGGGTGTAGCTGTCCTCCAATCACTTTTGACTATTAAAACGGGGTACTAGTCCTTTGAATTTCCAATCGAATGAGCTTTTTTCGAAGTTTCTACGACAACACTTTCTTTGAAAGCCTTATATGACCCCAGGGTATAACTTAAAACCCTTGCCCTGAAGACTGTAGGGAAGTTTCCTCCCCAAAAACATATTTTCTATCTGGTAATCAACTAGGCTGAACAAAATGGCTATCTCAAAATTATGATTGGATGTGTTTGAGGGAATGATGGCCTTGGGAGGGGGCTTGTTTTCCCCCAATCACTTTTGACTACTAAAAAGGGTACTAGCCCTTCGAATTTCCAATCGAATGAGCCTGTTCTGAAATTTCTACGACATCACTTTCTATAAAAATCTTATATGTCCCCGAGGCATAACTTAAAACCCTTGCCCTGAGGGTTGTGGGGGAGTGTCCTCTTCAAAATTATATTTTCTATCTGGAAATCAACTACGCTGAACAAAATAGCCATCTCAAAATTTTGATTGGATGTGTTCTGGGGAATGACTAACGTGGGGGGGGGGGGCTATTTGCCTTCCAATCACTTTCGACTATTAAAAAGGGCGCTAGAATTCTTAATTTCCAATCGAATGAGCCCCTTTTGAAGTTTTTGCGACAACCACTTCCATATGAAGTGCCCAGCTCTAAAGGAAAAAATAATAAATAGTATATTGTGCCAACATCGTTCTTATATGCCCTCAGGGCATATCTTAAAACCCTTGCCCCGAGGTTTGTGGGGGCGTGTACTCCTCAAAAACATTTCCTATGTGGAAATCAACTACACTGAACAAAATGGCTATCTCCAAATTTTGATTGGATGTGTTTGGGGGAATGATGGGCGGGGGGGGGAGCTAGTTGCCCTCCAATCTCTTTTGACTCTTAAAAAAGGCACTAATGCTTTGAATTTTCAATCGAATGAGCTTTTTTTGAAGTTTCTACGACAACGCCTTCTATAAAAACCTTATATATCCCCAGGGCATAACTTAAAACCCTTGCCCTGAGGGTAGTGGGAGAGTGTACTTTTCAAAAATATATTATATATCTGGAAATCAACTATACTGAACAAAATGGCTATCTCCAAATTTTGATTGGATGTGTTTGGGGGAATGATGGGCGTGGGGGAGGGGGGGGGCTAGGTGCCCTCCAATCACTTTCGACTATTAAAAAAGGCACTAATGCTTTGAATTTCCAATAGAATGAGTTTTCTTTGAAGTGTCTACGACAACGCCTTCTACAAAAGCCTTATATGTCCCCAGGGCATAACTTAAAACCCTTGCCCTGAGGGTAGTGGGGGAGTGTACTTTTCAAAAACATATTTTATATCTGGAAATCAACTACGCTGAACAAAATGGCTATTTCAAAATTTGGATTGGATGTGTTTGGGGGAATGATGGGGGTGGGGGGAGCTAGTTGCCCTCCAATCACTTTAGACTATTAAAAAGGGTACTAGCCCTTTAAAATTTCCAATCGAATGAGCCTGTTTTGAAGTTTATACGACAACACCCTCTATAAAAACCTTACATGCCCCCAGTGCATAACTTAAAAACCCTTGCCCTATGGGTTGTGGGGGAGTTTTTCCTCAAAAATGCATTTCTATCTGGAAATCAACCACGCTGAACAAAATGGCTATCTCGAAATTTTGATTGGATATATTTTGGGGAATGCTGGTTGTGGAGGGGGGGCTATTTGCCATCCAATCATTTTTGACTTTTAAAAAGGCATTAGCCGTCCCAATTTCCAGTCGAATGAGCCCGTTTCGAAGTCTCTATGACAACTCCTTCAATACATAGTGCCTGTCGAAGAAATATAGAAAAGACACATTGTGGCCACATCGTTCTTTACTTAGGCTGCGCTAGCGCGCTGCCTATGATACAATTCATGTTAGTAAATTGCTGTTCAGCTGATTCCCACACCCCTTTTATTGCAGGTAAATGGGAACTAGCTAAAAAGTTGTCTAAAAGGGTATCTGAATTAAATTTATATGATGTGTCAAAGAAACCCAAAATGAATACAATTTTATTTCAAAAAAATACTGAAAATATCCATATTTTTTCTCTAAACCAGTATCTATGACATATATTAATATTTATGGTCGAACATGTTTTGTGGGTTGAGACTTATATTTGCTTGGGGGTTGTCTCTTCATCGTTTCTAATAAAAATACCACTTGGTACCAGTGGAAAACGGCTCAACAGTGAATTTTCATAACTGTATACTCGGCTGTTTTTCAATGAATGTTGTGGTCGAACAAAAGCTTAATACAAGCTTAAAAAATATAAGCTTAATCTAATATTAGGGTTCCAATATTTAACTAAAACTTTCAATCGAATCTCAATGGAAGTAGTCCGCGCAAGCTGAGGGGTTCCCATTAGTAAATGGGCGAGAAATTTTCATTTTATAAAGCGGGAGATAAATTCTAAGACGCAAATAGGAAAAGCAAACAGAGAGAGAAAATGTGTTTTACTGCCTTTGAAATAGTGTCAGTTAAAGTCGATGGTTGAGAATTGAAACAACTCGGCGAATCGATCAAATAGTTGGACTTTGCTGATGTGAAAAATATACCGCAGTCCATAAAAAACAATTTTGATTTTTTTTATATTTGATAATTCTCAAAGTAACTTCCTTGTTTATCTCCACATTGTTGCAGCCGTTATAAGTGCAATTGATCTTATAATCAGCTGCCATATGGGGCAGGAAATGTCACCCTTTATGTTGCACCTTACCTTAGACCTATATCTAAGGATCTTATAGGATCTATAGGGCCTTATAGATCCAATAAGGACCTTAGACCTTAGATTCATAAGGATCTTAGATCCTCTTGTGCCTCCAGAGGTACCTAAGACATCGACAAGGAGTCTCCAGTCTTTGCAATATCCAGCTGTCGACAGCACACCTTCCCACTTAGGGACGGGAACGTATTACGAGAGTGGATATCTGACAGGTAAGTGCTGTGAAGCGTGCTTTTGGGACGACCCTTCCATTTCGATCCTGCAGGTTGGAACTGGATGATTGCCTTGGGAGTTCTAAGGTCCTCTATTCTCAAGGCATGGCCAAGATATTGCCATCGACTTTAGCAGAAGATATGTGTAATAAGAGACTGGTTGGTCATTTTTTACAGCATTTGATACTCGATCTTTCCAGTGTATATTTGACTATGAAGAATAATTTTTGTTTTGTAAATTTTGGCACTGGTGCGTAATACGGACACTTTTATATATTTTACAAGGAAACCAGTCATGAAAACCCGTCAAACAAGCTAGTCTCAAGAGACAGCTATACATTAATGACTACAAAGCCGTAGTTTCTCAATGAATTACAATATTTAAACAAATGTTTTTTGGGGTTTAAGGGGAAAAAGGGTACCTAGGTTAGGTTAGGTTACGTATTTAATATATGCTATGCTTTACCCCTCTCCCACCCCCGAATGTTAAAATATATAGCCCAAATTTGTTTATAAACTATTATATATTCATCCTATTTTATTTTATTTCATTAGCATTAACCAAACTTGACTTTTTAGAAGTGTCCGTATTATGCACCAGAACCTAAATTTTAATATAGTGTTAATTAAATCTGTCTAAATAATTTCCTACATTGCTAAAAATAAATGACTAAAACTTCTTTCGTCAGTTTGCGGTAGCAATCCTTAAATTGGAAAATTTCCTTTCAGCAAACAAAGTCAAAAAATTTTCTGGATTTTTCCAGTTGTTAAGCTGCATGAGTCTGACTTATTTGAAAATAATTTTTTAAACAAGATTTTAAAACTGATTTTTTTTTCTTCTTCTAGCGATGCCTTTAATGTCACAGGAATTCTTAATTCCCTCCAGTAGGGTTCCGACAAACGGTTCGTTCAAATTACGCAGGTAATAATTTTTTATTTTGATGTGCTAGTCAAATTCTTTGTGCTTTTGTGACAGGGTATGGATTCCGTCCATACAACTTTATTATTCCATACAAAAGTAATATCGTTGTCAAGAGGTCAAAGTTTAAAAGATTATTATTATTAAAAGACGGAATTGAAATATTCTTAACCGAAAGAAAATGTGAACTTGCTGTTTTTCTCCAAAACGACTTATGGCTATCCAAGCTGTGTTATTTGTCAGATATCTTTGCGAAACTAAACGATCTCATCTTGTCTCTTCAAGGAAAAAATTGCGACATATCTACTTCTAATGATAAAATTGAAAGTTTTATTAAAAAGATTAAACTTTGAAAAGATAGTCTTGGAATCCTTGGTCCCAGTTTTGTCAGATAAATGTCCCTCCCAGATTCATTTCTTTGGGCTCCTTCATTATCTCCCTTCTTTAAGTAATAAATGTTAATTTTCCTATTATTTTTGACGCCATTTTGGGTCCTCTTAACTGCGTACGTGTTTAATTGACCACGAGGGAAAAAGTGCGCAGTTAGGGTGATTGGCCAGTATATTAGTAGCCCTGGGATTGGCTGGAAAGATTCATTTACCACCCTTAGTAACCCCCACCGCGTGCTGCGGTTACCGGGCTGGGAGAATTTGTCCTTTTTGAGTTCAGTTCATTTTTCTACAGCGTGAGTGTTAATACAGTAAGAATTTTTCTATGTACCTATTTTACTTTTCAGCTTAGGCCGAGACTAAAGGGTTAATTAGAAAATCTTATCGGTAAACTTTGGCTTTAAATGTGGCCATAGACCACCCGATCAAGTTAGTATAAAGGAACCTTTAGAGTACCCGTGGAAATCCCACTAATTTGGGGCCCAAGAGGGATCGTCCCCCTCCAGTAAGTGGCATAGCAACTCTTTGTGCCATTTTTGCCTTTAAAAGTGGTGACCCAGGACAATAATCCTCCAATAAGTGGTGGCAGCGAGTTAAGCTCCTATCAGTAAATCTGATGATTAAAAGAATTCCGCGCTTTCGAAGAGACAGGGTAATCTAGCCTACAAATGTAGCCTATTGTAATTACAGAGGCTATATATAAAAATCGTAAGGAGAAAATTTTTATCTGAGCTATGCCTACTCGTATAATAATAGTAATAAAATTGAATAATCAATAAATCACGCGAACAATTAACTTGTGAGACAAGGGAGGCTGAGCCACCCTCAGATAATCGACAAATTAAGAGAAAATGATTTTTCACACAAGGATAAAAAAGAAATATTAATAAAACAATTTTCATTTGAACGAAAGACGTTAAATAAACCTTAAAATAACGGTGGACAAACGAAGAATTCAGACAAGATCTACCGCGGTAGAACAAAAATCGGATTCAGACACACAATTGTATGCGACTCCCGCTGGAAATATCATAAGAAAAACACCATCAAATAGAACCATATATCCCTCAACAGGTGAAATAGACATTTCTGGGACGTGTGAAGAGGATATTTTTAAACCAAAATCAGTAATAGAGCGATCCCCGGTACGAACCAGAGAAGAGGAGAAAAATCTAAAACAAATGCAAAGAGAATTACTCGCATATAGAGAAGACCGAAGAAAAGAAACAGTTGCGATAATACACGAGGAAAAATCATTACAAGAAAAAACGGGCATAACAAAGTAAGCTCACCCTTCAAAGAAGGTACAAAAAGTAGGGGAGTTGCGGGGAGAGGAGAATATTATACAACGAGTAGACTCAGAAAATGAGTTAAGAGAATATAATAACAGTGGGATTCAAAGTAGGCCAAGTAGCAGAAGTAGTGGAAGTTCAATTTCCAGCAGGAGCTTACGAAAAAGCACTAAAATAGATATGAAACAACGACTTTTAAGTTACATAGAGAATGAAAGATTAGCCAGAGTACGAAAAGAGGAAGAAGAAAGAGAACAAAGAGAAAAGATTGAATAGCTAGAGAAAAAAGGAAAAGGCTGATAGAATAGCCAGAGAAAAAAAGAAGAGGTAGACAGAGAGGAAAGAAAATAAATAATGGAAATGATTGCAGGGAGAAATTACCAAGAGCCTCAGAAATCGTCTACAATAGAAATAATGCAGGCAGTAAATCTTCAACCAATGAAAGAAAATGAAGATGCACATTTATACATATAAAATTTTGAAAAAACGGTAGAATTAAGCGGATTACCGAGGGAAAATTGGGTGACAAGAATACAACCCCTCCTTAACTACAAAGCACAACTTGCATATAAAGTATTACCAATGGAATACTCAAGAGATTTTGAAAGACTAAAACAAGCCATTTTTGAAAAATTTCAGCTCTTCCCCGAGCACTTTCAAAGAAGTTTTAGAAGCGAAAGAAAACAAGACAACAAAACTTATAAAGAACACGGGTACAAATTGAAAGATATGTGTTTAAAATGGCTAGAGATAGAGAACTATACAATATTAGAAGACATGGAAGAAATAAAAGATAAGATAACGGGAAAAAATAATACAACAGCGATGGAACAATTCTTAGAAAATACCTATCCAAATAAGAAGATGTACTTAAAAGAGAAAAACCCACAAACAATTGAAGAAATGGCCGAATTAGCAGACAGGCACACTCAAATTAAAAGGGAGGCATTCTCACAAAAACCAAGGTTAGGAAGAAATGGTAGAAAAGAATACCCGTACACAGAAAATAAAAAGAATGCTAGCCAAATAAGGCAAACACAAGGAGAAGTAACATACTACCACTGTAACTTGGGCGGCCACTATAGCACCAATTGCCCAAATAAAGACGGTAGAAAATAAGGCCAAAAACAGGAACAGTAAGACGTTACCTGTTATAACTGTAATAAACGAGGACATTATGCCTCAGATTGCCGAAGCGCGAAAAAGAATTACGACAATAATTATAGAACAAGGGACGATGGGGCAAACGGAAGACAGGACAATCCGAGAAATGATCGATCCCGAGATAATTGGAAAAACTCTTAAACGTATAAGAGAACCGCATGGGTTAAAAGCCCTGAGAATATGCAAACTTCCGCGTTTGCAGAATCACACAAAGTATGTGGCGAACTAAATGGTAAATCGGTAGAAATAGCTATCGATTCCTGCAGCGACCAAACCTATGTACGGGAAGACTTGATATAGAAAACCGACATAAATTACAAAAATAAAGTGGCATCGCTATGCTACTATGGAGCAAAACATAAATGTCCAACAGCTCAGGTCATAATAGAGTTAGCCAATAAAGAGGGAAATACAGTTAAAAAAGAATTAAAAGTTGGGGTTGTACCTACTCTTGCAGTAGACGTTTTATTAGGGGGAGACCTCGTAAATACCGAAAACTTCCTTGCACTAAAAGCAACCTCCATGATAAAAAGAGTAAATGCGGTGACACGGAGTCAAGAAAAAATGAAAGGGAGGCTGTGCCCCCCACTAATGAAAATGATGATCAGAATATACAAAACTCATTTCAGTTTAACGACGAGATATTAATAAAAATACAAAACCAACAAAACTTAAAAGCAAAAGAAGGGCGTATAAAAAGGAATATAACAAAAAAAAAGAGAAATTATCGACCGTAGAAAAAGAACCAGAAAAGACCGAAGAGGAACTAACTGAAACACTCGGAATAACTTCCGAAAAATTCGCAGAACTACAAACAAACGATAAAGAATGCAGAAAAATAAAACTAGCACTAACGAATCAAAAAATCCGCGATCTAGTTTTCCAATAATGGAAATCTACTTTACAAAATAATGGAGACTGGAGAAAATGCAAAAAAAACTACAACTTTTGGTACCACGTGAATTAAGGAAAGCGGTAATAAAGTTGGCTCACTCCAGCCCAACGGGGGGACACATGGGATCCCAAAGAACAAGAGATAGTCTTGCAGCGTTTTTGGTGGAAATGGTTTATAAAAAGATATTATCACCTTTTGTAAAAGATGCAAAGATTGTCAATTAGTTGCATACAAAAAAACAAATGAAAAAGTTCCAATGAAAAAAATACCCATTTTCGGCAAACCATTTGAGAGAATTTCAATGGACATTTTAGGTCCACTTCCGAAGTCTAGCACGGGAAACAGATTCATTTTAGTTATTAATGATCTGGCTACGGGATACCCAGAAGCTATCCCAATGCGAACAGTAAAATCACCAAAAATCGCAGAAGAATTAGCGAAATATGTCTCGCGCCACGGAATCCCGAAGGAAATTTTAACAGATAATGGAACCAATTTTATATCGACATACATCCGAAAATTATACGAAATTCTCGGTATTAAACAAGTAAAACTACTCCATTCCATCCTCAAACAAATGGAGTGACAGAAAGATTTAACGGAACCCTAATTAGTATGTTGAGACGTTTTGTAAGAGACGATGTAAACCAATGGGACAAAATGCTTCCTTATGTCCTTTTTGCATACAGAGAAACTCCACACCAAGCTACAGGGTTCTCGCCATTTGAATTACTATATGGGACAAACCCAAGGGGGGTGTTAGACATTTTAAAAGAATCGTGGGAGAGTGAGGAGAAAAATGAAGAAACAGTGATAACCCACTTGCTATCACTACGAGAAAAACTGCATAAATACCATGAAATTGCAAAACAAGCACAGGGGAAATATGCAGACAAAACAAAAACCTGGTAGGATAAATCCGCCCAACTGCGGGAATTCAAGAAAGGGGAGGAAGTCCTCATTTTATTACCGGACGGAAATAATAAATTGGAAGTGAGATGGAAAGGACTGTTTAAGGTAAAAAAGAAAATGAATGATGTAAATTATATGATAGACTTAGATGGAGCAAGAAAAAAGGAAGAAGTTTACCATGTGAATTTACTGAGGAAATTTAACAAGGAAAATGAAAAAGAAAACCTCAAGGATCTGCAAAAGCGCTGTCTCATGATTTCGACCTCAGAACATGACGAGGAAAGTGCCCCGTTAGATACAATAGACCCGGCAGAAACACATATAAACGCCATTGAAAGGGTTTCAGCAGAAACATATCTGAGCCAGGCTTAGAAATCCCAATTAAATAAGTTATTTACGGAATTTGCAGACGTATTAACAGACCGAATCGGAAAAACAGAAAATGTAGTACATAGGATACTATTCAGAAACCAATACTATTCGACAAGAAACCAATAAAACAATACCCATACCGAATACCGGAAGCAAAAAGAAAAGAAATGAAAAAAAGAAATTAACCGAATGCTCGAGTTAGGGATGATAGAACCATCAATTTCAGAATTTTCAGCACCAGTCGTATTAGAACCGAAGAAAGATAGCTCCATTAGATTTTGCGTAGACTACAGAAAACTGAATAATATTTCTGAATCAGACGCGTACCCAATACCAAGACTGGATGAAATTCTAGAGTCAGTTGGCTCCGCAAAATTTATATCAATTTTAGACTTGAGAAGGGGATATTGGCAAGTAAAAACGGACCCAGATGATTCAGCCAAAACTGCCTTTATTACTCCATTTGGGTTGTACCAATTTAGGTACATGCCATTCGGACTAAAAGGGGCACCAGCAACATTCCAAAGGCTAGTAGATTATATTTTAAATTCCGTACCGTATGCAAGAGCCTACTTGGATGATATTATAGTATTTTCAAACTCGTTCAATGAACATCTAATCCATATGGAACAAGTATTAACCAGGCTGAGAGGAGCAGGAATAACTTTGAATGTAGAAAAATGTAAACTAGTACAGACACAGACAGAATACCTGAGACACAAAATAGGAAACGGTATAATAGCCCCATTAAGAGAAAAAAACAGAAAAAATTAGAAACGCAGCAGTTCCGACCACAAAGAAAAAAGTTCGGTCGTTTTTGGGGTTGGAAGAATATTATCAAAAATTCATTCCAAAATTTACAATGATTGCTACACCTTTGACGGAGTTAACAAGGAAGGGGGCCGTAGACCCCGTTAAGTGGTCAAAAATTGAACAAAAAGCATTTGATACACTGAAAGATGCTCTTTGTGGCGAAAAAATACTGAGAGATCCAGATTTTTCCTTACCATTTGTGCTACAAACTGACAGTTCAGATTACGGATTAGGGGCAGTTCTATCCCCAAATTTTGAAGAGGGGGAACATCCCATCGCATTTATATCCAGGAAATTATCGAAAGCAGAATTGAATTATAGCACAATTGAAAAAGAATGCCTCGCGATAATTTATGCGGTCAAAAAACTGGACTATTATGTATATGGACGAAAATTTACAATAGCGACAGACCACAACCCATTGAAATGGCTAAATATAATGAAGCCAGATAACCGACAATTAGCACGGTGGGCCCTGTGCCTACAAGAATTCAACTTCGAAATAAAGTCAAGACCAGGGACAGATAACGCGAACGCTGACGGCATGTCCCGATCCGAATAAAGAGATATATAAACAACAGGGGAGGGGGGGAAATAAACGGTCGGATGGGTTGTGCCTTGAAAACATAGACAATAAGGGGGAAAAAGAGGTCAAAGACCCATGGGGAATAAAAGAAGATAATTACAAAAGAGAGATGAATGACCTAGAACGGATTGGGGAAAGTTGGGAGATATTGAATGTCAAGTCGGATTAGAAAAATTTGGAAACGAATCTGAAATTAGTATTATCAATTCAAAAGATATGTCGATCCTCTATGAGGGGGAAGAATCCCTTGGGGAAGATCCCCTGCGGGAAGTCGCGAAAGGTAGCCATTTTCCTCAATGCACAACTGGCGGACAAGTTGTGATCCCTTTACCGAGATTTTGCCTTTCTGATCTGGAGTCCTTGGGGGATACTCTCTCCCAGTCACTTCATACTTTACCCAAACCTTTGTCTAGTAACCCTATTCATAGCTGTTATTCTTCAAGGGAGTCGACAAGTATTTCCGGCAAATTGTATTCAGTGGGAGGTGTATCCAAATTTCATTTTAAATTAGCATCAACGTATATTCTTCAGTTTATTATCCCAGGGGAGGGAAACCAGAAAAAAGTGATTCATGGTTCGCTCAGATTTTTACTTCATTTTCCTGAACCCTTATCGTTTTCAAAGGCCTTTGCATTTTCGGCCTTAAATTATTTGAAATTATGCCAAGGGGCAATTTACTCTTTTATCGAGATTTGGGGTTGTTTCCACAGATGGAAATTAAAAGGCTAGTGCAGCCAATTTTTCACGATGGCTGGCATCATCACATGTGCCAGAAATTGATTCTCTACTCCTCTCAAATGTAAATTCGTAAGAGCAAGAAAATTTTTGTTTTTGATTGTGCTGTGCATAATGAATTCTTACGAGTCCCGAAGACGACATCCTGCAATTATTTCCAACGGAGGAGGAAGAGAGGTTGCTGAAAGATGAGTAAAACTTCATAGTTCCCCATACTACTCGGCAAGGCAGACACCCTCGCACGGCAGGAGCTCTCAGGAAGAAATGAACCTGGAAGACCAGAGGAAGATAAAAAGGAAATTTAGTGTTTATTTTAATATTGTGTTTGAATTTCCAGCCAATCCAACGAGGATGTGGGCCATTTATCTTAAGGGGGAGGTGTTGAAACCCTTGGTCCCAGTTTTGTCAGATAAATGTCCATCCCAGATTCATTTGTTTGGTCTCCTTCATTATTTTCCTTCTTTAAGTAATAAATGTTAATTTTCCTATTATTTTTTGACACCATTTTGGGTCCTCTTAACTGCGTACGTGTTTAATTGACCACGAGGGAAAAAGTGCACAGTTAGGGAGATTAGCCAGTATATTAGGAGTCCTGGGATCGGCTGGAAAGATTCATTTACCACCCCTAGTAACCCCCACCACGTGCTGCGGTTAGCGGGCTGGCAGAATTTTATCCTTTTTGAGTTCAGTTCATTTTTATACAGCGTGAGTGCTAATACAGTAAGAATTTTTCTATGCACCTATTTTACTTTTCAGCTTAGACCGAGACTGAAGGGTTAATTAGAAAATATTATCGGTAAACTTTGGCTTCAAATGTGGCCATAGACCACCCGATCACGTTAGTATAAAGGAACCGTTGGAGTAACCGCAGAAATCCCACTAATTTGGGGCCCAAGAGGGATCATCCCCCTCTAGTAAGTGGCATAGCAATTCTTTGCGCCATTTTCGCCTTTAAAAGTGGTGACCCCGCACACTAATACTCCAATAGATAGGATAGAATTAAAACCATTCGAAACATTTTTCAGTGTCAACAGTTTTATAATCGAGAGAAATCATTGTAAAAATTTTACTGCAAAAATTATTGTAGATCAGAGGCAACGCTGTAGCGTTGCCTATAGTAAAGGCCATGCAGCTCCAATGTTTTATTATTATTATTTTTTCCCAGAGCCACTTCATATGGTAGGGGTCGTCGTAGAAACTTCAAAGGGGGCTCATTCCATTGGAAATTGAGAGTTCTAGTGCCCTTTTTAATAGTTGAAAATGATTGGAGGGCAACTAGCCCCCCCCCACACCCATCATTCCCCCAAACACATCAAATAAAATTTTGAGGTAACCATTTTGTTCAGCGTAGTTGATTTCCAGATAGAAAATATTTTTTTTAGGAGGACACTCCCCCACAACCCCCAGGGCAAGGGTTTTAAGTTATGCCCTGGGGGCATATATGGTTTTTATAGAAGGTGTTGTCGTAGAAACTTCAAAAAAGGCTCATTCAATTGGAAAATAAAGGGCTAGTGCCCTTTTTAATAGTCGAAAGGGATTAGAGTGCAATTTGCCCCCCCCCCACGCCCATGATTTCCCCAAATACATCCAATCAAAATTTTGAGACAGCCATTTTCCTCAGCGTAGTTGATTTCCAGATAAAAAAATTAGTTTTTGAGGATGACACTCCCCCACAACCTTCAGGGCAAGGGTTTTAATTTATGCCCTGGGGGCATATAAGGTTTTTATAGAAGGCACTGCCGTAGAAACTTCAAAAAAGGCTCATTAAATTGGAAATTCAAAGGGATAGTGCCCTTCTTAATAGCTGAAAGTGATTGGAGGGCAACTAGCAACCCCCCCCCCCTACTCCCATAATTCCCCAAAACACATCCAATCAAAATTTTGAGATAGTCATTTTGTTCAGCTTAGTTGATTTTCAGATAGAAAATATGTTTTGAGGAGGACAATCCTCCACATGCCTCAGGGCAAGGGTTTTAATTTATGCCCTGGGGGCATATAAGGTTTTTTTTATAGAAGGCGTTGCCGTAGAAACTTCCAAAAAGGCTCATTGGATTAGAAATTCATAGGGCTAGTGCCCTTTTGAAGAGTCGAAAGTGATTAGAGAGCAACTAGCCCTCCCCGCTACGTCCATAATTCCCCCAAACGCATCCAATCAAAATTTTGAGATAGCCATTTCGTTCAGCATAGTGTATTTCCAAATAGAAAATATATTTCTGAGGAGAACACTCCCCCAAAACCCTCAGGACAAGGGTTTCGAGTTGTGCCCAGTGGTCATATAAGGTTTTTATAGAAGGCGTTGTCGTAAAAACTCCAAAAAAGGCTAATTGGGCTCTAAATTCATAGGGCTAGTGCCCTTTTTAAAAGTCGAAAGTGATTGAAGGGCAACTAGCCCCCCACCCCTAAGCCCTTCATTACCCCGAACAACATCCAATCAAAATATTTGGATAGCCATTTTGTTCAGCGTACTTGATTTTTGGGTGGAAAATGTGTTTTTGAGGGAATATAAGGCTCTTATAGAAAGCGGTGTCATAAAAACTTCAAAAAAAGGCTCATTCAATTGGAAATTCAGAGGTCTAGTGCCTTTTTAATAGTAGAAAGTGATTTGAGGGCAACTGACCCCCCTCTCAAACCCACCGTTTCCCCAAACACATCCAATCAAAATTTTGAGACTGCCATTTTATTAAACGTAGTTTTAAGGTCTGGAAATTAGTTCTTTGAGGAAGACAATACCCCCACAGCCCTCAGGGCAAGGGTTGTAATTTAAGGATTCTCCGAATCCTTCATATTATTTTTTATGGAAGGGATACTCGTATAAACTTTGCAGAGGGCTCATCTAATTGGAAATTGAAAGTTCTTGTTCATTTTTTAAGAGTCATAAGAGATTGGAGGGCAAATAGCCCCCCCCTTCCCCCCTCCACGCCCGAAATGCATCAGATACAAATTTTGTTAAAAATAGTTGAAAGGTTAAGTAACAAAACTCTGGCGTCGACAAAACCACCCAGAGCCCGAGGGCAGGAAGGAATTCTCGTATAAACCTCAGAGAAAGCTCATTTGATGGGAAATTGGAAGTTCTAGTCCAGATCTTACGAGTCAAAATCGATCGAAGGGCAAATACCCCCCCCCATGCCCTTCTTCCCCGCCCCTCCCGTTGAACTAACTCTGTTTATACCTGAAGGCCCAATGAGAGTTAGAATGTTTAGGTATTAACACACACCTATTAGGCATCTGCTCTCCTCCCTACCAAGGAAGGAAACAGAGAGTGTAAGGCGGTGGCAGATCCAGGGGAGGGGCGAAGGGGTGCCCCCCTCACGTAGTCTAAAGTAGTGTAATTCACTTAATTAATGCAAGATTGCGTTAATTAAACTTGCTCCTAACGAAAGTTTATCGGATAAACCTATTTTGTCCCCCACCTCCAAAAAAATCCTGGATCCGCCCCTGGTGTAAGGGCACTATAAACTTCAATTTGTAATTCAATGAACCCTGTTCAAAAGTTTATGCGACCACCTCTTCCACAAAAAGTGCCCTTGGAAAAATAAATAAGTGTCAATTCATTAAACCCTTATGGCTCTTTACTTAGGTAATGCTATAGGATTGCTTCTGACCTAAAAAGTTGAGTCGAAATTTCAGCTTCCATTTTTATGAATATCCAAAATTGTCTGAGGGAAATATGTTTGGGGAGCATAATCCACGGCTGGGAAATTTCTACGGGTGGAATTTAACGCGGATGAATTGTCAGCAGGAAAAGAAAATGTTCTTTGAGGTGGGATGAATTTCCCAGGGATGGGTTTCCCAAATGTTCATTATTCAGGGGGGGGACGACTAAACCCATTCGATAATATTCTAAATTTTACAACTGAAAGTAGCGGGAATAAAAGCTCAAGGGAAAGGTCAGAGATAGCACTTCAGGTTCCTTAGACGATTTTGTTCGTGTCTTTTGAAAAAATACATTTTTAAAAGAAAGATTAATTTCATTTGTTTTACTTTCTCTGTGACTGCTCAATTATGCATGTGAGGGGGGAGACTTCCCCCCACCACTGTCTCCGGTAAGGTTTCAGTTTTTATCTCAATCCTTAAAAATGAACGCAATGCGATAAAAGTATAACTAAAAATAACATTTATAGAGTAATATATGCACATAACACAGAACAATTAATCAAAATTGCATATTATGAGTTGAGGCTCACCAAAATGATAGGCCAGGGGGCTCACCTTTCCACAATCTATCAAATCAATCCTGCAATAACTGAAAATATAAAGTATTTTTGACTTATGGAAGCCGAAAATTCATAAATAATATATTTGCGGACCATTTGATACTAATTTCCAGAAAATATGACTTTAGTCAAATCCTTATTCATACTGAGTCTCAAGTAATGAATGAATATGATAAAATACCTTTGACAACTGCTACTTTACAACATATTTTGGATAAAGTCAGATGTCTTTTGCAAAGTTGGGCAAATACAAAACTAGCGGGTATTGAAAAAAACGAATTTCTAATGATTATTTTGGGGTCGAAGGAAAAAGTTATCACAGGCAGCAGAGTGCTGCCTAAGTAAAGAACGATGTGGGCACAATGTTTTTTTTCTTCTTCTGCTGGGCACTTCGTATCGAATGAAAAGGGCTCATCCGATTGGAAATTGAAGTGGCTAGTTCCCTTTTTAATAGTCGAAAGTGATTGGTGGCAACTAGGCTCCCCATGCCAATCATTCCCCCCAACATATCTAATCACAATTTTGAGATAGCCATTTTGTTCAGCGTAGTTGATTTCCAGATAGAAAATGAGTTTTTGCGGAGGATACTCCCCCACAACCCTCAGGGCAAGGGTTTTGAGCTATGCCCAGAGGGCATACAAGAACGATGTTGGCACAATGTACTATGTATTATTATTTTTTCTTTAGAGCAGGGCAGTTCATATGGAAGGGGTCGTCATAGAAGCTTCAAAAAGGGCTCATTTAATTGAAAATTGAGAGTTATAGTTCCCTTTTTGATAGTCGAAAGTGATTGGAGGGCAACTAGCCCCCTCCCACGCCCATCATTCCCCCAAACACATCCAATAACTATTTTGAGATAGCTATTTTGTTCAGCGTAGTTGATTTCCAGATAGAAAATATGTTTTTGAGGAGGAAACTCCCCCACAACCCTCAGGGTAAGTGTTTTAAGTTATGCCCTGGGGGCATAAAAGGTTTTTTTATAGAAGACGTTATCGTAGAGACTTCAAAACAGGCTCATTCGATTTGAATTTTGAAGGGCTAGTTTTTATTAGTCGAAAGTGATTTTAGAGAAACTGTCCCCCCCCCCCCAGGTCCTTCAGTCCATCCAACACATCCAGTCAAGATTTTGAGATAGCCATTTTGTTAAGCGTATTTGATTTCCAGATAGGAAATATGTTTTTGAGGAGGACACTCCCCCAAAACCCTCAGAGCAAGGGTTTTAAGTTATGCCCTGGAGGCATATACGGTTTTTATGGAAGGCGTTGTCGTAGAAACTGCAAAACAGGCTCTTCGATTGGAAATTTAAAGGGCTAGTACCCTTTTAATAGTCGAAAGTGAGTGAAGGACAACTAGCCTCCTCCCCACGCCCATAATTCCCCTGAAAAAATCCAATCAAAATTTTGAGATAGTTATTTTGTTCGGTTTAGTTGATTTCCAGATGGAAAATATGTTTTTGAGGAGGACAATCCCCCAGAACCCTCAGGGCAAGGGTTTTAAGCTATGCCCTGGGGGCATATAAGGTTTTTTATAGAAGGCGTTATTGTAGAAACTTCAAAACAGGCTAATTCGATTGGAAATTCAAAGGGTTAGTGCCCTCTTCAATAGTCGAAAGTGATTGGAGGGCAACTATCCCCCCACGCCCATCACATCCCCAAACACATTCAATAACAAATTTGAGATAACAATTTGTTCAGCGTAGTGAATTTCCTGTTGGAAAATATGTTTTTGAGGAGGACCCTCCCCCACGACTCTCGGCGCAAGAGTTTTAAGTTATGCCCTGGTGGTACATAAGTTTTTATAGAAGGAGTTGTCGTAGAAACTTCAAAAAAGATTCATTCGATTGAAAATTCAAAGGGCTATAGCTTTTTTTAATAGACTAGAGTAATTGGAGGGGGCTAGCCCCCTCACCCCACGCATATCATTGCTCCAAACACATCCAATAAAATATTTTGAGATAGCCATTTTGTTCAGTGTATTTGATTTCCAGATAGAAAAATATGTTTTTGAGGAGGACAATCCCCCACAGCCCTCGCGGCAAGGGTTCTAAGTTATGCCCTGAGGGTATACAAGAACCAGGTTTACACAATGTACTATGTATTATTTTTTTTCCTTTAGAGCAGGACACTTCATACGGAAGGGTTCGTCAGTAGTTGATTTTCAGATAGAAAATATGTTTTTGAGGAGGACACTCCCCCACAACCCTCAGGGTAAGGGTTTTAAGTTATGCCCTGGGGCAAATAAGGCTTTTATAGATGGTGTTGTTGCAGAAACTTTAAAACAGGCTCATTCATTTGGAATTTTGAAGGGCCCTTACCCTTTTTAGTAGTCGAAAGTGATTGGTGGGCAACTAGCCTCCCCCCCCCCATGCTCATCATTCCCCCAAACAAATCCACCAAAAACACAGAAAATACTTTTCCAGGAGGACACTCCCCACAGCTCTCAGGGCAAGTGTTTTAAATTATGCCCTGGGGGCATACGAGGTTTTTATAGAAGGCTTTGTCGTAGAAACTGAAAAAGGCTCATTTGATTGGAAATTCAACGGGCTAGTGCCCTCGTTAATTGTGGAAAGTGATTGGAGGGCAACTAACCCCCCTCCACGCCAATCAATCCCCCAAACACATCCAATAAAATATTTTGAGATAGCCATTTTGTTCAGAGTAGTTGATTTTCAGATATAAAATATGTTTTTGAGAAGGACACTCCCCCACGACCCTTAGGACAAGGGTATTAAGTTATGCCCAGAGGGCATGCAAGACTGATGTTGGGACAATGTACTCAGTTTTATTTTTATCCTTTAGAGCAAGGCACTTCATATGAAAGTGGTCATAAAAGAAACTTCAAAAGGGACTCATGCGTTTGGTAGCTGACATTTATAATGCCCTTTTTGATTGTTGTCAGTGTTGGGTGGGCAACTAGCCCCCCCCCCCAAGCCTGTCATTACCCCGAACACATCCAATCAAAATTTTGAGGTAGCCATTTTGTTCAGCGTATTTGATTTCAAGATAAAAAATGTGTTTTTGAGGAGGACAATCCCCCATTAACCTCATGGCAAGGGTTTTGAGTTATGCCCTTAGGGCATATAAGAACGATATTGGCACAATATACTATGTATTATTTTTTTTTCCCTTTAGAGCAGGGCACTTCGTTAGGTAGGGGTCGTCAAAGAAAGTTCAAAAGGGGTTCATTCCATTTGAAATTGAGAGTTATAGTTTCCGTATTGACAGTTGAAAGTGATTGGAGGGCAACTAGCCCCCCCCCCCACGCCCATCATTCCCCTAAACACATCCAATCAACATTTAGAGATATCCATTTTGTTCAACGTAGTTGATTTCCAAAGGGAAAATATATTTTTGAGGAGGACACTCCCCAACAACCCTCAGGCCAAGGGTTTTAAGTTATGCCCTGAGGGCATATAAGAACGATGTTGGTACAATGTACTATGTATTTTTTTTTTCCATTAGAGCAGGGCACTTCATATGGAAGGGATCGTCATAGAAACTTCAAAGCGGCTCATTCAATTGGAAATTGAGAGTTATAGTTCCCTTTTCGATAGTCGAAAGTAATTGGAGGGTATTAGCCCCCCCCCACTCCCATAATTCCCCCAAACACATCCAATAAAAATTTTTAAGATAGCCATTTTGTTCAGCTTAGTTGATTTCCAGATAGAAAATATGTTTTTGAGGAGGAAACTCCCCCACAACCCTCAGGGTTAGAGTTTTAAGTTATGCCCAGGGGGCATACAGGGTTTTAATAGAAGACGTTGTCGTAGAAACTTCAAAACAGGCCCATTCGATTGGAATTTCACAGTGCTAGTTTTTTATAGTCGAAAGTGATTGGAGAGCAATCACTAGTTGCCCCCCCCCCCTCACGCCCATCACTCCCCCGAACACATCCAATCAAAATTTTGAGGTAGCTATTTTGTTCAGCGTAGTTGATTTCCAGATGGAAAATATTTTTTTGAGGAGAACACTCCCCCACAACCCTCAGGGTAAGGGTTTTAAGTTATGCCCTGGGGGCATAAGAGGATTTTATAGAAGGCGTTGTGGTAGAAACTTAAAAACAGGATCATTCGATTGGAATTTTGAAGGGCTAGTACCCTTTTTAATAGTCAAAAGTGATTGGAGAGCAACTAACCTCCCCCCCACGCCGAGCAGTCCCCCAAATACATCCCAAAAAATTTTAAGATAAACAATTTGTTAAGCGTAATGAATTTCCAAATGTAAAATAATTTTTTTTGGGGAGAAGAATCCCGAACAACCCTCGGGGCAAGGGTTTTAAGTTATGCCCTGAGTTTAAGTTATGGGCATATAAGAACGATGTTTGCACAATGTACTAATGCATTATTTTTTTCCTTTAGAGCAGGGCATTTCATATGGAAGGGTTCGTCATAGAAAATTTCAAAAGGGGCACATTCAATAGGAAATAGAGAGTTATACTTCCCTTTTTGATAGTCCAAAATGATTGGAGGGCAACTAGTCCCCTCTGCTAAGCCCATTATTCCCCCAAACACATCCAATAAAAATTTTGAGATAGCCATTTTGTTCAGCGTAGTTTATTTCCAGATAGAAAATATGTTTTTGAGGAGGACACTCCCCCACAACCCTCAGGGTAAGGGTTTTAAGTTATGGCCTCAGAGCATATAAGGTTTTGTCGTAGAAACTTCAAAAAAGAATCATTCGATTGGAATTTTGAAGGGCTATTACCCTTTTTAATAGTCGAAAAACACTGGAAGGCAGCCTATCATTCTCCTAAACACATCCCCCAAAAGCATAGAAAATATTTTTTCAGGAGGACACCCCCCACACCCCTCAAGGCAAGGGTTTTAAATTATGCCCTGGGGGCATACGGGGTCTTTATAGAAAGTGTTGTCGTAGAAACTTCAAAACAGGCTCATTCGAATGGAATTTGAAGGGCTAGTACCCTTCTTCATAGTCGAAAGTGATTGGAAGGTAACTAGCCCCCCCCACGACCATCATTCCCCCAAACACATCCCCAAAAACATAGAAAATATTTTTTTTCAGGAGGACACTCCCCACAACCCTAGGGGCAAGGGTTTTGAGTTATGCCCTGAGGGCATATAAGAACAATGTTTAGAGCACGGCACTGTATATGGAAGGGGTTTTCGAAGAAACTTCAAAATGGGCTCATTCAATTGGAAATTGAGAGTTATAGTTCCCTCTTTGATAGTCAAAAGTGATTGGAGGGCAACTAGTCTATCTCCACGCCCATCATTCCCCCAAACACATCCAATCAACCTTTTGAGATAGCCATTTTGTTCAGCGTAATTGATTTTCAGATAGAAAATATGTTTTTGAGGAGGCCACAACCCCACAACCCTCGGGGTAAGGGTTTTAAGTTATACCCTCGGGAAATATAAGGTTTTTCTGGACGGCGTTGTCGTAAAAACTTCCAAGCAGGCTCATTTGATTAGTATTTCGAAGGGCTAGTACCCTTTGCAATAGTTAAAAGTGATTAGAGGGCAAATAGCCCCCCCCACTCCCATCATTTCCCCAAACACATCCAATCAAAATTTTGAGGTAGCCATTTTGTTCAGCGTAGTTGATTTCCAGATAGAAAATATGTTTTTGATGAGGACACTCCCCCACAATCCTTAGGGTAAGAGTTTTAAGTTATGCCCCGGGGGCATATAAGGTTTTTATAAAAGGTGTTTTCGTAGAAGCTTCAAAAAAGGCTCATTTGATTGAAAATTCAAAGGGATAGTGCCCTTTTTAATAGTCGAAAGTGATTGGAGGGCAACAAGTCTCCCCCGCCAAGGAAAATTTGTTTTTGTGGAGGACACTCCCCCTCAACCCTCAGGCCAAGGGTTTTAGTTGTGTCCTGGGGGCACATAAGGCTCTTATAGAAGGCGTTGTCGTAAAAACTTCAAAAAAGGCTCATTCGATTGGTAATTTAAAGGGTTAGTGCCCTCATTAATAGTCGAAAGCAATTGGAGGGCAACTAGCCCTTCCCCCAAGCCCATCATTTCCCCCAAAACATAGAAATATATTTTTCAGGAGACTCCCCACAGCCCTCACGGCAAGGGTTTTAAGTTGTGCCCTGGGGGCATACGAGGTTTTTATAGAAGGCGTTGTCGTAGAAACTTAAAAAGGCTCAATCGATTGGAAATTCAAAGGGCTAGTGCCCTCTTTAATAGTCGAAAGTGATTGGAGGGCAATTAGCCCCCCACCCACGCCTATCATTTCCCCAAACAAATCCAATCAAAATTTTGAGATAACCATTTTGTTCAGCGTAGCAGATTTCTGGATAAAAAATATGTTTTTGAGGAGGAAAATCCTCCAAACCCCTCAGGGCAAGGGTTTTATGTTATACCCTGGGGCCATATAAGGTTTCTATAGAAGGTGTTGCTGTAGAAACTTCAAAAAAGGTTCATTCGATTGGAAATTCAAAGGGCTAGTGCCCTTTTTGATAGTTGAAAGTGATTGGAGGGCAACTACCCCCCCCCCCCTTCCCCTCCATAACAATCATTTCCTTAAACCCATCCAATCAAAATTTTTAGATAGCCATTTTGTTCAGCGTAGTTGATTTCCTGATAGAAAATATGTTTTTCAGGAGGACACTCCCCAGAGCCCTCAGGAAAAGTGTTTTAAGTTATGGCCTGGGGGCTTAGAAAGTTTTTAAAGGAGGCATTGTCGTAGAAACATCAAAAAAATCTCATTCGATTGGAAATTCAAATGGCCATTGCCCTTTTTAATAGTTGAAAGTGATTGGAGGGCAACTAGTCCCCACCCCACGCCCATCATTCCCCCAAACACATCAAATAAAAATTTTGAGATAGCCATTTTGTTCAACGTTGTTGATTTCCAGATAGAAAATATATTTTCGATGAGGACACTTCCCCAGAACCCTCAGGGCAAGGATTTTAAGTTATGCCCTGAGGGCATGTAAGGTCTTTATTGAAACATTTGTCGCAAAAACTTAAAAAAGGGCTAATTCGATTTGAATTTCAAAGGGATAGTACCCTTTTTAATAGTCAAAAGTGATTTGAAGGCAACTAACCCGCCTCTCACGACCACCTTTTCCCCAAAACACATCCAATCAATATTTTCAAATAGCCATTTGATTCAACGTAGTTGAAAGTTTTCGAAATTAGGTGTTTAAGGATCACAACCCCTCACCCCAGAGCCCTTAGGGCAAAGGTTATAATTTATGCCCTGGGCCATAAAATATTTATGCCCCAGCCCTCTTTATTTATGCCCCACCCTCTTTAATAGTCGTAAGTGATTGGAGGGCGAATTGCCCCCCCCCCCAAACGCCCAACATATTCCCAAACACAGCCAATAAAATTTTGAGATAACCATTTTTTCAGCGTCGTGAATTTCCTAATGCAACATGTGTCTATGAGGAGGACACTCCCCCACGACTCTTGGGGCAAGAGTTTTAAGTTATGACCTGGTGCTGCATAAGGTTTTTATAGAAGCTGTTTTCGTAGAAGCTTCAAAAAAGGCTCATTTGATTGAAAATTCAAAGGGATAGTGCCCTTTTTAATAGTCGAAAGTGATTGGAGGGCAGCTAGCCCTCTCCCCCAAGCATATCACTCCTCCAAACGCATCCAATAAAATATTTTGAGATAGCCATTTTGTTCAGCGTAATTGTTTTCCAGATAGAAAATATGTTTTTGAGGAGGAAAATCCCCAACAGCCCTCGCGGCAAGGGTTTTAAGTTATGCCCTGAGGGCATATAAGAGCAATGTTTACACAATGTACTATTTATTATTTTTGTTTCCTTTAGAGCAGGGCAATTCATATGGAAGGGTTCGTCAGAAGTTGATTTCCAGATAGAAAATATGTTTTTGAGGAGGACACTCCCCTACAATCCTCAGTTTTGAGGTGGACACTCCCCCACAATCCTCAGAGAAAGGGTTTTAAGTTATGCCTTGGGGGCAAATAAAGTTTTTATAGAAGGAGTTGTTGCAGAAAACAGGCTCATTTGATTGGAATTTTGAAGGGCTAGTGCCCTTTCTAATAGTCGAAAGTGATTAGAGGGCAACTGCCTCCCACGCCCATCATCCCGCCAAACACATCAAATTGACATTTTGAGATAGCCATTTTGTTCAGCGTTGTTGATTTCCAGGTAGAAAATATGTATTTGAGGACGACACTCCCCCAGAACCCTCAGGGCAAGGCTTATAAGTTATGCCCTGAGGACATATAAGGTGTTTATTGAAACATTTGTCTTAAAAACTTGAAAAAGTGCTAATTCGATTTGAAATTCAAAGGGATAGTACCATTTTTAATAGTCAAAAGTGATTTGAGGGCAACTAACCCCTCTTTCACGCCCACCTTTTCCCCAAACACATCCAATCAAATTTTTAAATAACCATTTGATTCAACTTAGTTGAAAGTTTTCGAAATTAGGTCTTTAAGGATGACAACCCCTTCCCCCAGAGCCCTTAGGGCAAGGGTTATAATTATTTCCCTGGGGCATTAAATATTTATGCCCCAGCCCTCTTTATTCATGCCCCGTTCTCTTTAATAGTCGAAAGTGATTGAAGGGCGAATAGCCCCTCCCCCACAAGCCCATCATCTCCCCAAACGCCTCCAATAAAAACTTTGAGATAACTATTCTTTTCAGCGTAGTGAATTTCCTGATGCAAAATATGTCTTTGAGGAGGATGCTCCCCCACGACTCTCAGGACAAGAGTTTTAAGTTATGAACTGGTGGTACACAAGATTTTATAGAAGGCGTTGTCGTAGAAACTTAAAAAAAGGTTCAATTGATTAGAAATCAAAGGGCTGGTGCTTATTTTAATAGTCTAAAGTAATTGGAGGGCAACTAGCCCCCTCCTCCCAAGCATATCATTCCTCCAAACACATCCAATAAAATATTTTGAGATAGCCGTTTTGTTCAGCGTAGTTGTTTTCCAGATAGAAAATATGTTTTTGAGGAGGACAATCCCCCACAGCCATCGCGGCAAGGGTTTTAAGTTATGCCCTGAGCGCATATAAGAGCAATGTTTACACAATGTACTCTTTATTATTTTTTTCCATTAGAGCAGGGCACTTCATATGGAAGGGTTCATCAGTAGTTGATTTCCAGATAGAAAATATGTTTTTGAAGAGGACACTTCCCCAAAAACCCTCAGGGTAAGGGTTTTAAGTTATGTCCTGGGGGGAAATAAGGTTTTTATAGAAGGCGTTGTTGCAGAAACTTCAAAACAGGATCATTCGATTGGAATTTTGAAGGGCTAGTGCCCTTTCTAATAGTCGAAAGTGATTAGAGGGCAACTAGCCTCCCCCTTGCCCATCATTCCCCCAAAGACATCCCCCAAAACACAGAAAATACTTTTTCAGGAGGACACTCCCCACAGCACTCAGGGCAAGGGTTTTAAGTTATGCCCTGGAGGTATACGAGGTTTTTATAGAAGGCGTTTTCGTAGAAACTTAAAAACGCTCATTCGATTGGAAATTCAAAGGGTCAGTGCCCTCTTTAATTGTCAAAAGGTATTGGAGGACAACTAACCCCCCCCCCCCCCTACGCCCATCATTCCCCCAAACATATCCAATAAAGAATTTTGAGATAGCCATTTTGTTCAGCGTAGTTGATTTCCAGATAGAAAATATGTTTTTGAGGAAGACACTCCCCCACAACCCTTAGGGCAAGGGTATTCAGTTATGCCCAGAGGGCATATAAGACTAATGTTGGCACAATGTACTATGTATTATTTTTATCCTTTAGAGCAGGGCACTTCATGTGAAAGTGGTCGCCATAGAAACTTCAAAAGGGGCTCATTCCATTGGATATTGAGAGTTATAGTTCCCGTATTGATAGTCGAAAATGATTGAAGGGCAACAAGCCCCCCCCCCACGCCTGGCCTTCCCCATAACACAACCCATTAAAATTTAGAGATATCGATTTTGTTCTGCGTAGGTGATTTAAAAATATAAAATATTTTTTTAGGAGGACACTCCCCAACAACCCACAGGCCAAGGGTTTTAAGTTATTCCCTGAGGGCATATCGTCGTAGAAACTTCAAAACAGACTCATTCAATTTGAATTTTGAAAGGCTAGGGCCCTTTTTAATAGTCGAAAAAGAACGATGTTGGTATAATGTACTTTGTTTTATTTTTTTCCTTTAGACCGGGGCACTTCATACGGAAGGGATCGTCACAGAAAATTCAAAGGGGCTCATTCAATTGGAAATTGAGAGTTATAGTTCCCTTTTCGATAGTCCAAAATGATTGCGGAGCACCTCTCCCCCCCCCCCACGCCCATCATTCCCCCAAATACATCCAATAAAAATTTTGAGATAGCCATTTAGTCAGCATAGTTTATTTCCAGATAGAAAATATGTTTTTGAAGAGGAAACTCCCCCACAACCCTCAAGGTAATGGTTTTAAGTTGTGCCCTGGGGGCATACAGGGTTTTTATAGAAGATGTTGTCGTAGAAACTTCAAAACAGGCTAATTTGATTTTAATTTCAAAGGGCTAGATTTTAATAGTCGAAAGTGACTAGAGGACAACTGCCTCCCATGCCCATCATTCCCCCAACCACATCAAATCGACATTTTTAGATAGCCATTTTGTTCAGTGTAGTTGATTTCCAGGTAGAAAATATGTTTTTAGGAGGACACTCCCCTAAAACCCTCAGAGCAAGGGTTTTAAGTTATGCCCTGGGGGCATATAAGGTTTTTATAGAAGGCGTTGTCGTAGAAACTGCAAAACAGGCTCTTCGATTGAAAATTCAAAGGGCTAGTACCCTTTTTAATAGTCGAAAGTGATTAGAGGGCAACTAGCCCACCTCCTCACGCCCATCATTCCCCCAAACACATCCAATCAAAATTTCTAGATAGCTATTTTGTTCAACGTAGTTGATTTCCAGATGGGAATTATGTTTTTGAGGAGTACTCTCACCCACAACCTTCAGGGCAAGGGTTTTAAGTTACGCCCTGGGGGTTAAGAGGATTTTATAGAAGGAGCTGTCGTAGAAACTCAAATAAAGACACATTCGATTGGAAATTTGAAGGGGTAGTACCCTTTTTAATAGTCTAAAGTGATTTGAGGGCAACTATCCCACGTCCTCACGCCCATCATTCCCCCAAACACATCCAATCAAAATTTCTAGATAGCTATTTTGTTCAATTGAATTAGTGCTTTTTAAAGTTTCTGGGACAAAGGTCCCCCCTACGCCGATCATTCCCCTAAACACATCCAATAAAAATTTTAAGATAGCCATTTAGTTCAGCGTAGTGAAATTCCAAATGTAAAATATGTTTTTGAGGAGAACATTCCCGCACAACCCTCGGGACAAGGGTTTTAAGTTATGCCCTGAGGGCATATAAGAACGGTGTTTGCACAATGTACTATGTATTGTTTTTTTTCCTTTAGAGCAGGTTACTTCATATGGAAGGGTTCGTCATAGAAACTTCAAAAGGGGCTCATTCAATAGGAAATTGAGAGTTATACTTCCCTTTTTGACAGTCGATAGTGATTGGAGGGTAACTAGCCCCCCCCCTACGCCCATTATTCCCCCAAACACATCCAATAAAAATGTTGAGATAGCCATTTTGTTCAGCGTAGTTGATTTCCAGATTGAAAACATGTTTTGGAGGAGGACACTCCCCCACAACTCTCAGGGTAAGGGTTTTAAGTTGTGCCCTGGGCGCATATCGTCGTAGAAACTTCAAAACAGACTCATTCAATTTGAATTTTGAAAGGCTAGGGCCCTTTTTAATAGTCGAAAAAGACAGAAGGGCAACTAGCTCCCCCCCACACACACCCATCATACCCCTAAACCCATCCCCCAAAAGCATAGAAAATATTTTTTTTCAGGACACCCCCACAGCCCTCAGGGCAAGGGTTTTAAGTTATAAACTGGGGACATACGTGGTTGTTATAGAAGGTGCTGTCGTAGAAACTTCAAAACAGGCTCATTCGATTGGAATTTTGAAGGGCTAGTACCCTTTTTCATAGTCGAAAGTGATTGGAGGGCAACTAGCCAGCCCCCTCCCCCCACCACGACCATCAGTCCCCCAAACAAATCCACCCAAAACATAGAAAATATTTTTTTTCAGGAGGAAACTCCTCACAGTCCTCAGGGCAAGAGTTTTAAGTTATGCCGTGAGGGCAGATGAGAACAATATTGGCACAATGTACTATGTATTATTTTTTTCCTTTAGAGCTGGGCACTTCATATGGAAAGGGTCGTCAAAGGAACTTCAAAAGGGGCTCATTCAATTAAAAATTGAGAGTTATAGTTCCCTTTTTGATGGTCGAAAGTGATTTGAGGGCAACTAGTCTCCCCAAGCCCTTCGTGTCCCTAAACACATCCAATCAACCCCTTGAGATAGCCATTTTGTTCAGCGTAATTGATTTTAAGATAGAAAATATGTATTTGAGGAGGACACAACCCCACAACCCTCGGGGTAAGGGTTTTAAGTTATGCCCTAGGGGAATATAAGGTTTTTATGGAGGCCGTTCACGTAGAAACTTCGAAAGAGGCTCATTTTATTACTATTTTGAAGGACTAGTACCCTTTTTAATAGTCAAAAGTGATTGTAGGGCAACTAGCCCCTCCCCCCCCCGCCCAGCATTCCCCCAAACACATCCAATTAAAATTTCGTGATAGCCATTTTGTTCAGCGTAGTTGATTTCCTGATAGAAAATATGTTTTTGAGGAGGACACTCCCCCAGAACCCTTAGGGTAAGGGTTTTAAGTTATTCCCTGGGGGCATATAAGGTTTTTATAAAAGGCGTTGTCGCAGAAACTTCAAAAAAGGCTCATTCGAATGAAAATTCAAAAGGATAGTGCCCTTTTTACTAGTCAAAAGTGATAGGAGGGCAACAAGTCCCCCCCAAGGAAAATATGTTTTTGAGGAGGACACTCCCCCACAATCCTCAGAGCAAGGGTTTTAAGTTGTGTCCTGGTGGCATATAAGGTTCTTATAGAAGGCTTTGTCATAGAAACTTCAAAAAGGCTCAACGATTACAAATTTAAAGGACTATTACCCTTATTAATAGTCGACAGTTATTGGAGGGCAACTATGTCTCCCCCCCACGCTCATCATTTCACCAAAAATATATAAAATATTTTTTTCAGGAGACTTCCCACAGCCCTCAGGGCAAAGGTTTTAAGTTATGCCCTAGGGGCATACGAGGTTTTTATACAAAACTTTGTTGTAGAAACTTAAAAAGGCTCAATCGATTGGAAATTCAAAGGGCTAGTCCCCTCTTATATAGTCGAAAGTGATTGGAGGGCAACTAGCCCCCCACCCACGCCCATTATTTTCCCAAAACATATCCAATCAAAACTTTGAGATAACCATTTTGTTCAGCGTAGTGGATTTCCAGATAGAAACTCCCCCACAACCCTCGGGGTAAGGATTTTGTGTTAAGCCCTGGGGCATATAAGGTTTTTATCAAAGGTGTTGCTTTAGAAACTTCAAAAAGGTCCATTCGATTGGAAATTCAATGGGCTAGTGCCCTTTTTGATAGTTGAAAGGGATTGGAGGGGACCAAGCCCCCCCATGCCAATCATTTCCTCAAACTCATCCAATCAAAATTTTGAGATAGCCATTTTGTTCAGCGTAGTTGATTACCTGATAGAAAAGTGTTTTTTCAGGACACTACCCACAGCCCTCAGGGCAAGGGTTTTAAGCTATGGCCTGGGGGCATAGAAAGTTTTTAAAGGAGGTGTTGTCGTAGAAACATCAAAAAAATCTCATTCGATTGGAAATTCAAGGGGCCAGTGCCCTTTTTAATAGTCAAAAGTGATTGGAGGGCAACTAGCCCCCCCCCCCCCGCCCATCATTCCTCCAAACACATCCAATAAAAAATTTTGAGATAGCCATTTTTCAATGTAGTTGATTTTCAGACAGAAAATATATTTTGAGGAAGACACTCCCCCAGAACCCTCAGGACAAGGATTATAAGTTATGCCCTGAGAGCAAATAAGGTTTTTATTGAAACATTTGTCTCAGAAACTTGAAAATGGCTAATTCAATTTGAATTTCAAAGCGATAGTACCCTTTTTAAAAGTCAAAAGTGATTTGAGGGCAACTAACCCCCATCTTACAGCCACGTTTTCCCCAAACACATCCAATCAATATTGTTAAATAGCTATTTGATTCAACGTAGTTGAAAGTTCTGGAAATTAGGTCTTTAAGGATGAAAAACCCTCCCCCCACAGCCCTTGGGGCAAGGGTTATAATTTATGCCCTTGGGCATATCAAGTTTTTATTGAAAGCGTTGTCGTAGAAAATTCAAAATTGCTCATTCGATTGGAATCGAGAGGCCTAGTGCCTTTTTAATAGTCGAAAGTGATCGTAAGACTTGACATTGTTATAGTAAAGATTGAAGTGGGTATAATTTATTATTTTTTGTAGTTGCTGTTGTTTAGAGAAGGGCACTTCGTATCGAAGCAGTTGTGGTGGGAACTTCGAAAAGGGCTCATTCGATTGAACATAGAAAGGGCTGATGCCCTTTTTAATAGTCAAAAGTGATGTGAGTGCAACTAATCCCCCTCTCACGCCCACCTTTTCCCCAAACACATTCAATCAAAATTTTTCGATAGCCATTTTATTCAACGTAGTTGAAAGTTTTGGAAATTAGGTCTTTAAAAATGAAAACCACTCCTCTCACAGCCCTCATTGCAAGGGTTTTAATTTATGTCCTTTGGCATATAAAGTTTTTATTTAAAGCGTTGTCGTAGAGACTTCAAAAGGGCTCATTCGATTGGAAATTGGAGTGGCTTGTGCCCTTTTTAACAGTCAAGAGTGATTGTAAGGAACTAACACCCCTCATACGCCCACCAATTCCCCAAGCAAATCCAATAAAAACTTTGAGATATCCATTTTATTCAACGTAGTTGAAAGTTTTGGAAATTACGTCTTTAAGGATGACAACTACTCCTCGAACAGCCTTCATTGCAAGGGTTGTAATTTATACCCTTTGGCATATAAAGTTTTTATTGAAAACTTTGTCGTAGAAGCTTCGAAAAGCACTCATTTAATTGAAAATTGGACTGGCTTGTGCCCTTTTTAATATTCAAAAATGATTGGAAGGCGACTAACATCCCTCTTACGCCCACCAATTCCCCAAACATCCAATCAAAATTTTTAGATAGCCATGTTGTTTAACGTAGTTCAAAGTTCTGGAAATTCGGTCTTAGAGGATGACAATCACCCTAACAGACCTTAGGGTGAGGGTTGTAATTTATGCCCTGGGGGCATATAAGGTGTTTATAGAAATGCCGTTTCCAAAAGGGTTCATTCGATTGGAAATCGAAAGGCCTAGCGCCGTTTTTAATAGTCAAAATTGATTGGAAGGTTTGAAATTTTTATATTAAAGATCGAAGTGGGTATAATGTATTATTTTCCGTTGCTGCTGTTGTTTAGAGCAGGGCACATTGTATCAAAGGAGTTGTCATGGGAACTTCGAAAAGGGCTCATTCAATTGAAAATAGAAAGGGCTGATGCCCTTTTTAACAGTCGAAAGTGATGTGAGGGCAACTAATCCCCCTCTCACACCCACCTTTTCCCCAAACACATCCCATCAAAATTTTGAGATAGCCATTTTTATTCAACGTAGTTGAACGTTTTGGAAATTAAGTCTTTAAGGATGACAACCACTCCTTCCACAGCCTTCATTGCAAGGGTTTTAATATATGCCTTTTGGCATATAAAGTATTTATTGAAACCTTTGTCCCAGAAACTTTAAAAAGCACTCATTCAATTGGAAATTGGACTGGTTTGTGCCCTTTTTAATAGTCAAAAGTAATTGGAAGGCAACTAGCACCCCAATTCTCTTACGCCCACCAATTCTCCAAACAAATCGAATAAAAATTTTGAGATATCCATTTTATTCAACGTAGTTGAAAGTTCTGGAAATTCGGTCTTAGAGGATGACAATCACCCTAACAGACCTTAGGTTAAGGTTTGTAATTTATGCCCTGGGGGCATATAAGGTGTTTATATAAAGTGTTGTCGTTTCCAAAAGGGCTCATTCGATTGGAAATCGAAAGGCCTAGTGCCATTTTTAATAGTCGAAAGTGATTGTAAGGCTTGACATTTTTATAGTAAAAATCGAAGTGGGTATAACGCATTATTTTTTGTTGTTCCTGTTGTTTAGAGCAGGGCACTTCGTATCGAAGGAGTTGTCGTTGGAACTTCGAAAAGGACTCATTCGATTGAAAATAGAAAGGGTTGATGCCCTTTTTAACAGTCGAAAGTGATGTGAGGGCAACTAATCCCCCTCTCATGCCCATCTTTTCCCCAAACACATCTCATCAAAATTTTTAGATAGCCATTTTTATTCAACGTAGTTAAAAGTTTTGGAAATTTAGTCTTTAAGGATGACAACCACTCGTCCCACAGCCTTCATTGCATGGGTTTTAATTTATGCCCTTTGGCATATAAAGTTTTTATTGAAAGAGTTGTAGTAGAAACTTCAAAAGGGCTCATTCAATTTGAAATTGGAGTGGCTTGTGCCCTTTTTAACTTAAGATGACAACCACTCCTCTCACAGCCCTGATTGCAAGGGTTTTAATTTATGTCCTTTGGCATATTATGTTTTATTATATTAAGTTTTCATTGAAAGCGTTGTCGTAGAGACTTCAAAAGAGACCTCATTCAATTGGAAATTGGAGTGGTTTGTGCCCTTTTTAACAGTCAAGAGTGATTGGAAGGAACTAACACCCCTCTTACGCCCACCAATTCCCCAAACACATCCAATAAAAATTTTTAGATATCCATTTTATTAAACATAGTTCAAAGTTTTGGAAATTACGTCTTTAGGGATGACAACTACTCCAACAGCCTTCATTGCAAGGGTTGTAATTTATACCTTTTGGCATATAAAGTTTTTATTGAAAGCTTTGTCTTAGAAACTTCAAAAAGCACTCATTCAATTGAAAATTGGACTGGCTTGTGCCCTTTTTAATATTCAAAAGTGATTAGAAGGCGACTAACACCCCTCTTACGCCCAACAACTCCCCAAACACATCCAATCAAAATTTTTAGATAGCCATGTTGTTTAACGTAGTTCAAAGTTCACAAAATTCGGCCTTAGAGGATGATAATCACCCTAACAGACCTTAGGGTAAGGGTTGTTATTTATGCCATGGGGGCATATAAGGTGTTTATAGAAAGCGTTGTCGTTTACAAAAAGGCTCATTCGATAGGAAATCGAAAGGCCTAGTGCCATTTTTAATAGTCAAAAGTGATTGGAAGGCTTGAAATTTTTGTAGTAAAGATCGAAGTGGGTATAATGCATTATTTTTTATTGTTGCTGTTGTTTAGAGCAGGGCACTTCGTATCGAAGAAATGGTCGTGGGAACTTCAAAAATTGCTCATTCGATTGAAAATAGAAAGGGCTGATGCCCTTTTAATAGTCGAAAGTGATTTGAGGGCAACTAACCCCCTCTCACGCCCACCTTTTCCCCATACACATCCAATCAAAATTTTTAGATAGCCATTTTACTCAACGTAGTTGAAAGTTTTTGAAATTAGGTCTGTAAGGATAACAACCACTCCTACCACTGCCCTCAGGGCAAGGGTCTTAATTTATGCCCTTTGGCATATAAAGTCTTTATTGAAAGCGTTGTCGTAGAAACTTCAAAAGGGCTCATTCAATTGAAAATTGAAAGGACTAATGCCTTCTTTAATAGTTAAAAGTGATTGGATAGTGACTAACGCCCCTCTCACACCCACCAGTTGGCGTGTTTTATATTTTCACCAGTTAGTGAAAATACGCACAAGTTGGCGTGGTGGGCCAGTTGAAACTGGCCCACCAGTTTCTAAGAAGTTGTCGTATAAACTTCGAAAAGCACTCATTCAATTGAAAATTGGAGTGGCTTGTGCCCTTTTTAATTGTCAGAAGTGATTGGAAGGTGACTAACACCCCTCTCACGCCCACCAATTTCCAAAAAACATCCAAACAAAATTTTGAGATGGCCAAGTTGTTTAACGTAGTTGAAAGTTCTGGAAATTCAGTCTTAGAGAATGACAATCACCCTAACAGACCTTAGGGTAAGGGTTGTTATTTATGCCCTGGGGCATATAAGGTGTTTATAGAAAGAGTTGTCGTTTCAAAAAGGGCTCATTCGATTGGAAATCGAAAGTCCAATTGCCGTTTTTAATGGTCAAAAGTGATTGGAAGACTTGACATTTTAATAGTAAAGATCGAAGT
>NC_142805.1:67794401-67849300 GCF_049724085.1 Artemia sp. Qi Xiang Cuo
CTCAAAAAAAAATCGTGAGAACGGGGTCAATTCAAAATCCTTACTAATCCCAAGATGAAATAATACGTACAGATAAAAACAAAAACAAAAACTTTATGATTATAGTATGGCCTCAAAAAGAAACGTGAGAACTGGGTTAATACAAAAGCCTCCGTAATCCCAAGATTAAATAATGCAGACAACTAAAAAAAAAAAAAAAAGAAAGGCACTTTTGTTTTTAGCTGCAGTTTTATGCGTCATAATGGTTAAACAGCTGTGAACTCTTTTTATTAACTTTTAGTATTTAATATGACTTATTCCAATGAATACGCTAGTAACAACCACAAGCCGAAGACATACAATAACTTTGGTTTATTATCGCATAAAAAAAATTGGTACACGTTATTTGGTACAGTTGCAACACAATATTTAAAGATAACCTTATGATTAAAGTAAGGCCTCAAAAAATAATCTTGAGAACGGGGTCAATTCAAAATCCTTACTAATCCCAAGATGAAATAATACGTACAGATAAAAACAAAAACAAAAACTTTATGATTATAGTATGGCCTCAAAAAGAAACGTGAGAACTGGGTTAATACAAAAGCCTCCGTAATCCCAAGATTAAATAATGCAGACAACTAAAAAAAAAGAAAGGCACTTAAATCCATAAGGCACTATGAGAATTAAGACTTAAAGGAGGCTAGGATATTATCTAGATCGACTAGATCAGTTTCTTCGACTCCACATGCCTTATAAATATCACTATTGAAAAGCTACATACGCTTTGTAGGCTCAAACGTCGAGCAACTCGACATCACAGGCCTTATGAATATCACTATTGAAAAAAAGTTGCAATTCAATACTTAAAGATAACTTTATGATTAAAGTAAGGCCTAAGAAAACGTAAGACACGGTTAATACAAAAGCCTTCGTAATCCCAAAATGAAATAATAAGTACAGATAAAAAACAAAAACTAAAAAGAAAGGCACTTATATTCATAAGGCACTAAGAGATTTAAGACTCAAAGGAGGCTAGGATATTATCTAGATCGACTAGATAGGTTGTTTGGTCAGTTTCTTCGACTATGAAGGTTGCAAGTGGTGTTTTCCTTCCTCACCTGAAAATTGCAATGGGCGAGAGATTATATAATAATTTATCTATAATGTATGCTGAGTTAAATGCTATAATCATGGCATTAGAACACCTTAAAGAAAACCAACCTTTGATTGCAAATTCAAATAATATTATCATATATTCCGACTCTCTATCAAGCCTTGAGTTGCTGGCCTCAGCTCCTCAATATAAGTTGGACATTGACACTTATCATTGTCTCAGTATTATTGATAATCTTGCTTCAAGTGGCATAAAAACTTACTTTCAGTACATTCCTAGCCACTCTGGCATAAGTGGTAATCATCAGGTTGATGAAATAGCAAAAAATGATATAAATATTGACCAGCCAAGTGGGAGACCAATCCCAATTAGAGATATTTACCGATTGAGGCTATCAGATATTAATTTTAATAAGATTAATCCTATCCTTTCCATCTTTCCTAATAAGTATCTTTCTAAATTTTATCGTAGAATTCTTTCTGGAACAAATGGACTAAATTTCCTTGCGTTCTCGTATAAATTTTCTAATTCAAGTGGTTCAATTCCCCTGTCCCCTCTTTGCAGGCATTGTAACATGAATAATGAAACAATTGACCATTGCCTGTTTGAATGTAATATGCTGACGTCTGCACAACACACCTTGCTTTGTAAACTGTTAAAATGCTTCAAACACCACAAAATCTCACTATCAGCCAAGAGCCTAGCCAACAATACCTGCAAACAGAGCACAGAAATCAATATCTATCATCTTATATTTGAACTCCTTGAGTCAAAAGATCTACTGAAAGATATCTGAGAATATCTAATAAATAAGAGACAACCAAGACAGTAGCTCTGTAGCCCACAGAGTGAAGCAAAAAGAAGAGGGCTAAATAGTACCAACTGAATAGCCCGCCTGCTGTGAATTAGAAGAGAATGCGTCATAATGGTTAAACAGCTGTGAACTCCTTTTATTAACTTTTAGAATTTAATATGACTTATTCCAATGAATACGCTAGTAACAACCACAAGCCGAAGACATACAATAACTTTGGTTTATTATCGCATAAAAAATTTTGAAACACTTTATTTGGTACAGTTGCAACACAATATTTAAAGATAACCTTATGATTAAAGTAAGGCCTCAAAAAAAAATCGTGAGAACGGGGTCAATTCAAAATCCTTACTAATCCCAAGATGAAATAATACGTACAGATAAAAACAAAAACTTTATGATTATAGTATGGCCTCAAAAAGAAACGTGAGAACTGGGTTAATACAAAAGCCTCCGTAATCCCAAGATTAAATAATGCAGACAACTAAAAAAAAAAAAAAAAAAGAAAGGCACTTTTGTTTTTAGCTGCAGTTTTATGCGTCATAATGGTTAAACAGCTGTGAACTCTTTTTATTAACTTTTAGTATTTAATATGACTTATTCCAATGAATACGCTAGTAACAACCACAAGCCGAAGACATACAATAACTTTGGTTTATTATCGCATAAAAAAAATTGGTACACGTTATTTGGTACAGTTGCAACACAATATTTAAAAATAACTTTATGATTAAAGTAAGGCCTCAAAAAATAATCTTGAGAACGGGGTCAATTCAAAATCCTTAGTAATCCCAAGATGAAATAATATGTACAGATAAAAACAAAAACTTTATGATTATAGTATGGCCTCAAAAAGAAACGTGAGAACTGGGTTAATACAAAAGCCTCCGTAATCCCAAGATTAAATAATACAGACAACTAAAAAAAAAAGAAAGGCACTTAAATCCATAAGGCACTATGAGAATTAAGACTTAAAGGAGGCTAGGATATTATCTAGATCGACTAGATCAGTTTCTTCGACTCCACATGCCTTATAAATATCACTATTGAAAAGCTACATACGCTTTGTAGGCTCAAACGTCGAGCAACTCGACATCACAGGCCTTATGAATATCACTATTGAAAAAAAGTTGCAATTCAATACTTAAAGATAACTTTATGATTAAAGTAAGGCCTAAGAAAACGTGAGACCGGGGTTAATACAAAAGCCTTCGTAATCCCAAAATGAAATAATACGTACAGATATAAAAAAAAAAAAAAAAAGAAAGGCACTTAGATCCATAAGGCACTAAGAGATTTAAGACTCAAAGGAGGCTAGGATATTATCTAGATCGACTAGATAGGTTGTTTGGTCAGTTTCTTCGACTTCAAATATCACTATAGAAAAGCAGTCACAACACAATATTTTATGATAACTTTATGATTAAAGTAAGGCCTGAAAAAAAAACTTGAGAACGGGGTTAATACAAAAGCCTTTGTAATCCCAAGATGAAATAATATGGACAGATAAAAAAAAAGAAGAAAGGCACTTAGTTCCATAAGGCACTAAGAGATTTAAGACTCAAAGGAGGCTAGGATATTATCTAGATCGACTAGATCGGTTGTTTGGTTAGTTGCTTCGACTCTACAAGCCCTATAAATATCACTATTGAAAAGCATTTGCAATACAATATTTAAAGATAACTTTATGATGAAAGTAAGGCCTCAAAAAGAAGCGTGAAAACTGGGTTAATACAAAAGCCTTCGTAATCCCAAGATGAAATAATACAGACGGATAAAAAAAAAGAAAGAAAGGCACTTAGATCCACAAGGCACTAAGAGATTTAAGACTCAAGGGAAGATCGACTAGATCAATTGTTTGGTCAGTTTCTTTGACTTCACAAGCCTTATAAATGTCATTATTGAAAAGCAGCATACGCTTTGTAGGCTCAAACGTCGAGCAACTAGAGCCGCATGCCGACAACCACAGCCTGAACAAAAGTATTGAGTTCAACATGGGCAAGAGCATACGGTTTCGGAGCTTGCAGTTAATGACATTCATCATAGAAAAGGACCGTTCCACTATCGGATTACTAATTGGGAAACTCAGCAGGGTCAATGCCCACTTGGCTAACTCACGAAAAAGGAAATGCCCCAACAGCATCAAGATAATGTAGGACAGCTATCCAGAACTCAGAGGAGTCTTTGGGGATTTATACTCCACAAACAAATCACCAATTAATGTCCAACAGTTTTCTCCAGTGACTCTCCAAAGTACTGAGATCAGTGATAGGAACAATTCTCAATGGCAAGTCTCCAAATTGGGGTAGAAATTGAGACAAGCAAATAACAGGGGATAAAAATTTTAGCTGTAGGAGCGAATCCAGAGCAGGAGGCATTCGTTTAAGTACCACTTTAGCCACAGCTTTCAGAAACGCAAAACACAATATTTTGATTTCGCTCTTCTGTGTATCTGAAAGTTTAGATTTGCCCAGTTCAATGAGGAACTCGTGTCCGTAATCAACTTGATCTGGTGGCAAATGATTAATTTCGAAGTCCATATTAACCATCAAAGACACTGCAGATGAGCAGAGTATCCTACGCAGGAGACTTAGTATCAAACAATGGAGCTCTTCAAAAAGACAAAATTGGTCAGCGTGTGTGTGCTGAAACAGCAAGTTGACCCTTTGAAATTTGGACAGCAATGGCTTCAAGAACACAATGAAAATTCTGTTGTGCTCATCTTGATACATAGCGTGCAGCACTCTGGCAGTATAGCAATGTTCTTTCTCTTTGGCTAGACTGAAGTGTGTGGTGAGCTCCAAGTACTGCTCATGAACGCAAACCAAGGCATTGTATCAAGAGAGCCAACGAGTATTTGAGGGAGAAATAATACGTAAGGGTGAATTTCCATCGTTTATCAACTTAAATACATGTTGATATGTCTCCCTTCTAAGGGGGCTTACATTAAACCATTTATATGTTTCGGACATCATAAACTCAAGTTTCGAAGGGAGTTCACAAACCGCCTCTAAAGCACACAGATGGAGTGAGTGGCAAACACACTTAAAAAGCTGAAGATAGGGTAAGCCATTGTCTCGTAGTAGGGTAAAAAAGGAATGGTTTACTCCGCACATGTTACTAGCACCGTCTGTGCCAATACCAATAAGGTTAATCATAGGTACTTTGCAGATATCAAGGAACTCTTTTAGTTTGTCATACAGTATAACAGTGGTAGTCGAAGGTTTTTTTCTTTATATGTTTCTTATTTAGTAGCTCTGATTTAAGACTAATAGACCTTGATTTCTGTTCTGGTAAATTTCTAGTTTAGTGGCTTTTTGCTGTCTTGGAAAATATTTGAGTCAGGTGAATGAATCTTTCAAGAATGCATCAAGATAATAATTAATAATCTCTTAGGAAAATATTTTGAAATACTTACCTCCACCTCCTACTCCCTTTAGAAGGCAACGACATTTGATGACCTAAAATAATCCTTGTGAAACCTTGCAACTTAAATAAGTAGAGATAGCACATTTTGATTGTAATTCAATTTTACTTCCTCTCCCCACCCCCCCTTTTTCAAAATATAGGCTAGCGTTGCCGCAATTCTATATTTCCAATATATCTTCTGTTTTTAGATTTTGTCATTATTGATCCACTTTTTGAGCAGATTGTTAAGACAAGAGTGAGTGTAAAAATGATCAGGAAATATGTAAGGTAAAATTTTAGACCAGCTACTTTTTGATATCTTTGAAGAGTTAGGTTAGGAAAGCAAAACTTTCAGTGATGAATCCAGGTCTAGAAACATGCTCTGGGAAGGTATTGCCATTCTACTACGTTAACCCTCTTCTTATTTCTAAGTCTTGGATTTTTGACAAAACAACATTATATCTTAATTTTGAGTTTATTTTCTCTGGTTTTAGTTTGAAAATGCAATTACTGTTATTAGAGTAGAATATTAAGCCATATCAAAGGTTTTTTTCTAAATTTAAGAAATGTATTTCCAGATCTTTGAAACTTTCCAAATTTGGACTGAGCAAAGTTGTAAAGCTAAAAACACTTTTTTTGTACTTTTTTTTAAAGCAGAAGATCTATTCTGCATGGTTTCACTTTTATAAAACAAATGTTTTTAAAGGTCATGAAAGGTCAGTGCCCTATATTGGGGAAAGGCGTAGAGATAGGTTGGCTACTTCAAAATATCTTTCAAGGACATACTTTAGTCTGTAAAGCCATCCTAGGAAGCTTCAGTTTTGTAACCTAACCTCTTCCCAAGATAACAACAAATAGCTTGTCTAGAATTTCACCATGTATAATTCAGACTAGGCTATATATTTGCATGGGCACCCATAACGGGGAACAAGGGGGGGGGGGGCACCTTCACCTTAGTACTCTTAGCATCATTAGTTACAGTAAGTATAGTTGTAGTGCTAAAAGTATACTCATAGCGCCTTCTGGCTAGTTCAAAATCCCCCACAAAGCACTCTTAAGGATCTAACTTATTAATATAAGTTGTTCTTGAGATATTGCTTTATCACCATTTTGAAAGTCCACATGCTCATAGTTTGTTTTGACTTAGTTCAATTTCTGCCTGAATATTTCTTGCATTTGATTACTGAGGATGTTGTTATATTCTCTTTGGACTATTGCTCTGAGGGTTGTGGGGGGGGGGATACCATTCTGAAAGTCATACTTTCTGGACCTTTAAACTATGCTGAACAAAATGGCTATCTCGAAATTTTGATTGGATGTGTTTGGGGAAGTGATTGACGTGGGGGAGGGGGAGCTGGTTGCCCTCCATGAGCTCTTTTTGAAGTTCCTATGACATTTTTTTCTATAAGAAGTACCCTGGTCTAAAAAAACAATATACTGTGCCCACAGTGCTCTTTACTTAGGCAGCACTATTGTGCTGCCTATGATATTTTGTCTTGAGATTTTAATTATTCCTACAATTTAGCCTATGGGCACCCATGTACATTTACGCATTAGGGGGGGGGGGAGAGATAAAGTATAATATACTAGCAGTTAAAAAGTGTTAATTACAAGTCTAGAGAAGGACATGTACAAAAGGAAACATGTTAAGAAAACAATTCATAACATGCAGAATAATTGTAGATAACACATATTGCATGTATCTCAGCTATAGCCTACTTAATCCCTAACTCCTTCCCCAAATGTGCAAATATATAGCCTAACCCAAATTAGATATTTCCAATGCATTCTGCCTCCCATCAGTAACTTGTTTTTCTGTTTTTGTTTGTCACAGTTAATTAAACTTACTGGTACAATGGATGAATTTCAGCCGTGTATTTGCAAATTAAGGGGGATGGCCTTGGGGTAATGTATAGCAGGGCTACAAGCAAGATATCAGCAACAATTATTTCTGTATATTAATTATCAGGTATGAATTTTTTTCTTAACATGTTTCCTTCTTTAGGTAAATACCATTAGGCCCTACAATTAGGGAAATATGCATAATAAAAAGTATAAATTGTTTTCTTAACATGATTTTTTTGCAACAGCCCCAATTCTAGACTAAGCCTAGGCCACAACAAGATTGGGCCAAATCTGTCAAATATATAAAAAAGGATAGGCCTAGGTCTGCATAAAATTCAAGTCTTGCCTTAATCTGAGCAGCAATAAAATTCCTTGTAACTTGTAAGACTCCTAACGCAGAACCATCTCAGCCATGCAGAAATAAATTCCTAATGGCGAAGCGTTTCAGAATAGAAAGCGTTCTACGCGCTAAAGGAGGGCTTTTTGTCTTTTTGGTGAATAACCACGGCTGATTTAAAGTAATGCAGCAAAGTTTTGAAAAATTCGCCATTTCTAAAAGTGGGTTCATATTTAATTCTCTTCATTTCATTGAAATAAGATTGATATTTTTTTTTGTTTTTAGACTATTAAGGTTTTTTGTGCTTTAAACTAAGTTTTTATTTATTTAGTCTCATTTAAAATTGCAGTTAGGATATATTAAAAAAATAGATTTCCTTCGTTTTTGATTGGCTTACAACCCGGAAATGCCATTTCCTTTATTTAACATCCGCCATTTTCAGAATGAACTGTACTATTACAAAATAGTAAGTTTTTTGTTATATGTGGGGGTTCATTTTTGGTTACTTTTCTTATATGGTTCTGGAAAGTAATATAATTAGCCTAAGGGTTTTTCATTTTAATTGGTTTATTTAATTATTTCTCTGCTTGTAGTAGGATTAATGGTTGCCCTGTCCCTGTGTATTTACTTGATGAGTATATTTTGAAACAGGGTATACCATTTGGTAGCTATTGTTCTTTGCACATGGTTGTATTCATAATCCAGCCATTATATAGGTTAGGGTATAGCCTACATATTTAGTTGATCCTTCCACATGTAGCCTAGTTTTTGAGTAATGGAAATTTTGTTTTCTACAAGAGATTTTTAACATCTTTTCAATTTTAGTGTTTATTAATTTAAAAATGCATAGCCTAATATCCAATATATAATTTTAAAAAATTTTCAATGGTTAATTATAAATTGGTTAAAAAAAGGGTAAAATTCTACTTTAGCTACTTTTGGCTATCTTGAAAAGGGGTTAGGTTAAGAAAATGAAACTTTCAGGGATAGGTCTACTGGTTAAAGTATGCCCCAGGAAGGTATTTTGAAGTACCAGTAATTTTTTTTTTATTCAAATTATTGACTTGCAAATAAAGTAAACATAGCCTACACCTCAAGGCAAATAGGGTAAAAGACCTCTTTTTGGGAAAGACCACTTTTCTTTGGCATTTCAGAAAAATAGCAATGGGTTTTTGGACCACCCCTTTTTACTACAACATGAAGCAATGTGAGGGCAGTAACAAGAACTCAGCTTTCTTAGTCAAATTTTCACCAATGATTTTTCAGCTTAAATTAAAAATATGGTCTCTGTTTTGAAAAGCAACTGAAAAGAAAGACTATATTTAAATATTTGTGATTTATAGAATAAATATCAAGCAATAAAAGTTACATTTCTAGAATCAGAAGAAAATCAGCTTTCTGTTAATATATGAATAAAACTTCTGTTATATATGAATAAAGGATATATACATCAAAATAGGATAATTGGTATTTCCAAAAAGAGGTCCCTGCAGGTAAGTCAGTAAACTAAGAATTTCATGTCTCTGATCTTAAATAATCTGAATAATAACCATATTGATGCATAGCTTAGACTTTTTGCTATTCATTAATATACCCAATCCCTCTCAATTCCTCTTTGGTAACAAGATGTGAGGGTTTTAGTTTTACATAATTTTGCTCAATTGGATACTGGTTTTTTACCCTATTTACCAAATCATATTATTGACTTATGAAAAATGTGAATGAACCACTTGGTGCCTTTTTGGTAAAATTCTACTTAAGCTACTTTTGGCTATCTTGGAATAAGTTTAGGTTAGGAAAATGAAACTTTCAGGTATGGGTCTACAGGCCAAAGAATGTCCTGGGAAGGTATTTTGGAGTACCTACCTCCACTCCTTCTCCCTCTAGAGGGTCCTGAAATTTGCCTACATGACAGGTCTATACCCATTGAAATTTTGACAAAACAACATTTTAATTTTCAGTTATCAGTTTCTTTTTCTCTGGCCTTTGCTCTGAAAATGCAATTTCAGTTATATGAGCAGAATTTTAAGCCATATCAATGTTTTATTTCCAGAATTTAGGAAATGTATTTGCATATCTTTGAAACCTTATAAATTGGGATTGAGCAAAGTTGTGAAGCTGAAAATAATTTTTTTGTACTTCATTTAAGCAGAAGATCTATTTTGCAAGGTTTCACTTCTATAACTCACAGATTTTTAAAGGTCAGGGCCCTCTAGAGGTAGAAGGAGTGGAGGTAGGTACTTCAAAATACCTTCCCAGGACATACTTTAGAATATAGACCCATCCCTGAAAGTTTTATTTTCCTAACCCAACTCCTTTCTGAGATAGTCAAAAGTAGCTGGAGCAGAATTTTACCGCCTTTTCTTATGCTCTTTCCAAATATAATAATCATTTTTGTTGAAAATGAAATTCACCCCCACCCCTATATACCAATCCAAGGAATATATTTGCACATTAGGAGGGTTGGGGTAAAGTTTAAACTTAAATCCTATTTATATCAGAAATAAATTCCCCCCCCCCCCCCTAATGTTCAAATATATACCCTATAAATTGGTATGTATAGGGGTGGGGCAAATTTTTCAACTAGGCTTATCAAAATGGCTAGGCTTATCTCAAATTTTTGATCAGATGAGTTTGGGAAAAAGAAGTGTGGGAGTTTTTTAGTACTTTTAAAAAAGCATCTGACTGTACTAATTAAACAGCCCTTTTGTTTCAGGAGTCGTTTTTATATAATTGGGACAAAATTTAAACTTTAGCATAAATAGCAATGTGCTGAGGAGGGGACAACCCTCTTTATACACATAATAATTTATGTTTATAAGTTTTAATGTTGCTCCTTACTTTCAGTTGAAAAAACTTCTTTGCTTTGATTTTAATTTTAATTCACTTTTTAAATAATTCCAGGAAATCTGGTCCTACATCCACAGAGAACCGCCCCCCCCCTCCCAGAAATATCCTCTATACAATTCAATCCAAGTGAAAATTTACCTTGGACAATTTTTCTTAACCACTCTACATGTAAAATTGAGACAGAAAAGAGAAAGCAGAGAAGAGGGTTGGGGGAGGGGGCCTGGTAGTTGCCATCCAATTTGTTTGATCACTTTAAAAGGGCACTAGAAGTTTTAATTTTCATTCAATAAGACCTCTTGCAATATTCTAGGTCAATACAATCACCCCTGGAAAGTAAAAAAAAAAAACAACAAATAAACATGCATCTGTGATCTTTCTTCTGGCAAAAAATACAAAGTTACACATTTTTTCAAATAGGAGCTTGAAACCTATATAGTAGGGTTCTCTGATATGCTGAATCTGAGTGTGTGATTTTCATTTAGATCACTGAGTTATGGTTACTGTTGATCCAGGTCACTTGTTACTTACAATTTGTCACAACAAACTGTTTGATATTTAAGTTTTAATTTGGATATTTTGTCCAATATATCAATATCTAATATTGCCAAACACTAGTAAAAGTCACCTCCTGCCCTGCCCCATAGCAACTTAAGCCCATGTTTTCTACAGGAAATTTTAGGCTGGGGCAATTTGCCAAAATTCTTTTTATTTGTCTTTGCTGTACTCTTTGGTTATATAATACACAATTGAGAAGTGAAATTTGGTGAATACTAAGGAAATAAAAAAATATGATGAAAATATGATAGTTTAGAAACAGATTTAGGCTATATATTTGCACATTAGGGGGGGGGGGGTGCATAGAATATGTTCAATACCTACGCAAGTTACCAAATAAATACTTAAATAAAATATAGCCACAATTTCTTTTCCTGCCAAAACTAATTGTCTGGTATAAAGAAGTTGCTTGACAAGTTTCTTGTCTCTTGTTTGTGTCATCTGCAGTCAAAATTCTCAAGTGTATATTATATATCTGACAAGTGCTAACTTCATCAACTAAATTTAATTTGTGCAATTGTTCCATGGAAAGTCTTCAACAGGGTTAGAATTGTCTTGAGGTTTTTCCTTGGGGGGGGGGCAATTTTTCTCTGGATAAAAATGATATTAAATTAGTAGAAAAAAACAAGTTTTCTTTTTGGCTGAAAGTAATGTGCAAAATAATAACTTAAAACAAACAGAAATTATTCTGTATATTATTAGGGTTGATTCCTTCTCCATACTTAGTTCTTTATGCTAAAGTTAAGCTTTTTGTCTCAATTCCTCAAGAACAGCTCCTGAAACTCCAAAATAATTTAATTAGAATAAGTATATTTTGTAAGTTCTGAAGTATGTTAGCATCAGGAGCAAGGTAATAAGGAGGGGGGAAACCCCCCTAAAATATGTAATAATTTATGTTGCAGTTATTGAAGGTTGCCTTGGACCTTGATTGCTGCAACCATGATTAGCCGAATTTTTCTGTGATATGTGAGTTTAATAATAACTTAGCATTGGCTTAATAATCACCTTACCTTAATCACCTTAATCCATTTGAGAGCTTTAAGGTCCTCCGGACCCGTAGTGCTCTTGAGTTGACAACTCACAATTGAACCTCCACTGCCTCTTCTCCCACTCCTTGTCAAGGTGGCATTTGAATGACTGGATTGAGGGAGTGCTGACAGTTGTCCTTCAATTGATTCCAGTGGTTTATGACTTCTTGAGAAGTACATTTGACGGGTTCTTGATTTGGAGCTTAACTTTGGCAGCTTCTTGGAGTGTCCTCTTGTGTAATGATGGCTTGTGCTATGACTGCTGCTAAAGATGGTAGAGTTTTCTTCTCAAAGTTTGTAAGTCAGCATCATATCACTACGCATGCGTCTCTAGATGAGGGTAGATAGCTTAAGTTGCTTGAGGTGGTCCTCATATGAAGCTGATTTTAGGCTATTCATGCATTTTGTTGCTTGCCTCTGAACATTTTTGATGAGCCATACATCTTGCCAATAAGAAGGACCTGCAAGGCACATGCCAAAATCAAGATGGGGTCTGATGAGAGCTTAATATAATTTTATGAATATTGTTGCCTCTCAGCTACTGATGGTCTGTTTTAATAGGCCAAGGCTGGAATTTGCACGGGAAACAACATGCTGGATGTGGCTGTGGAACTTCAACTTGTTGTCAATGATGACACCAATGTCTTTTTCTTCTTCTCTATTCTCTAGATGATCCCTTGTTTTTGTGATGGGATTGTAAAGTGAGTAGGTAGCCATTGGGTTGTTAGGTCCAAGGTGCAAAATACAGCATTTGATTGTATTGAATTGAAGGAGCCAGTCTTGAGTCCAATCCTGTAGCCTGTCTATGTCATGTTGGATGGTCTGTGGATTTGCAATGCCAAACAGTTTGGCATCATCAGCAAACAAATGCATACTATACGTTCAAGTATCTTAATAACAGCTGAAGTTTGGCTAATAGGTCAATAATTTTCAGATTTGGTGTGATCACCTTTTTGAATACCGGCGTTATGTTGGCTACTTTCCAGTCAGCTGGTAGCTCTCTAGAGATAAGTGATGTCTGGAAGATTCTTGTGAGGGGCTCTGCTATCACTTCTGTGGTTTCTTCTAATAGTCTGGGATGTATATTATTGGGCCTTGGCGACTTTCGCATCTAGTTTCAGTAGATGTTTAAGGACATCTGTAGACAATACTGTGGTGCTTTCCATTGGGGCTTTTACATCGTATTTGGTTGGGGAAGGTAAAGGGCCATCTGGTTCAGTGGTGAAAACTGAGACAAATTGCAGGTTCAGTAAGTCAGCAAGCTTGTTAGTGTCTGCAGTTTCTTCACCTTGCTCTGTTATCAGTTTTTTGATACACTGTCTATTGTGGTCCTGTCTAGAGACATACTGCCAAAACTTCTTTGGGTTTGTCTTGGCTTCATCACCAAGTTTGGATTCAAAGCTCTTGTACAAGGCCCGCGTCAAGTTTTTAAGTTTGTTCTGGCTTTTGGAATATTTCTGTCTATTTTCAGGGGAGTGGTGTTTTTTTATATATCTTCCATTGTCTGCTTTTACAGTTGATTTCCCTCTTAATCTCTTTTGTCATTATCGGAAGTGTTCTTGGTTTGGGGACAAGCTTGCTCAAGGTGTACTGATTTGCTTTGCTTATCAGTTATTCTTTGAAGCACTGCCATTACTGTTCTAGAGAACCAGATAAGATGTCATCCCATCTAATGTTGTTGAGATCCATTCTAAGCTTCTCATAGTTAATAAAGGTCTTCTTGATGTAGCAATTTGTTACATTGAGGAATGTTGTTCTAATGTCTATGGTGACATGATCACTCTTTCCAATTGGGGTCATGTAAGAGGTAGAGAGGAGAGTTTCTGGTCTCCTGAGAAATACCAGGTCAAGAAGGTTTGGTTGCTGTCCCTCCCTAGAACCCGTTGGCTGGTCAACAATTTGGTGGAGAAGGGTATCATGAATAATGTCAATGATAGGGCTTGTAGGACCAGATGGTATGTAGGGAAACTGGTCTTTCCAGGTGATGTTAGGCAGGTTGAAGTCACCTACAATTAGAAGATCGGCTTGGTGGGTGTCTGCAATCTTGCAAATGAGCTCTGCTAATTTCCCATCTGTTTCCTCTGGTGACAATGCTGATGGACTTTCATATACACAGCCGACTCTGACAGAGTGGTCGTCTTTATTCCGTGGAACTGAAATATCAAAGAAAATGGTTTCAGCATAGAGGCATCTGGTGAAGTAGTCAATTGGGGTGACGGTGTAAGAGGATTTAACCAGTGCAAGTGTTCCAAGGCGGCAATAATTAGATGACAAGTTTGATATAGTATGGTAGCCTTGCAGAAGAACATGTGAATTTAGGAGCTGGTTTGTTCAATTCTTGGGACACACCTCAGTAAGGAGTAAAATATCATAATCATTTGCATAAATCAAAGATTTCAGCTCATTGATTTTGTTTGGAAGTTGGTCAATGTTTGTTATTAGAGTGGAGAAATCTTGACTTACTTGCTGCTTTTTTTGGTTGAGTACATGCTTATGGGAGTGATTCACGTTGAGGACTGGCTTGTCCAGGATGGATATGGAAGAGCTGGAGGATCTACTATCATCTGATTGGTTGAGACTTGCATTTGCAAAGGACTTGTAGGATAATGAGTTGGAAAGCTCATAGGCACTAACTGGTGACACAAATACTTCTGGGTCATTATTTACACTATGTACAGGGCTGGTAGCTGGGGTATCCAATAGTTCATGGGCTGGTGAGGGTGGCTCCCACCTGGACCAATCAAGTTTTTTGGAACAATTTTTCCATGGCAGATAGCCAAATTTGGCTCGCCTAACTTAATCTGATGTCTGAGTTCAGCAAATAAGGCTTTCCTTTTCTCCCGATCTTCCCGGGATGCATCTGCCCTGAACTGGATTTCCTGGTAAAGCTTGTAAGATTTTTGTAGAATGCGTCTTTTCAAGTTTAGGTTTGGGACAGAGAAGAGAATTGGAGGGTGTCGGTAGTGGGTTGGTTTTTGGCTGCTGGTTCCGGATCTTTTGGTTGGCAATGGTTGTCCTAATAAGCGTCTGACGCTGCTTATGTTTGCACCCGTAATCCCATACTGCTCTGCAAGGTGACTTTTGATGAATGTCTTGTCATTATTTACTCTTGGCTGCAGTGATATGCCATATGCAACCAAATTGAGTTTTCACTGCTCTCTATCTTTCTCCTGCCTGAACAACCTCTGGGTTTCGTCTTTGAGGTGAGAATTGATGGCTTGTTTCAGTTTAGATGCTTCCTCCAGCATTGCAGCTCCAACGTGTTCTTTAACTTCTGAGATGGTGCATTTTTGGCCACATTTTTCTCAAGATTGTTAACACAATCTTTGACTTCATCTATCCTTGCGGTAATGTCTCACTTAAGCTCTTCTACTGCTCCTTTAACTATTTCCGCAATAGCTGAAGCACTAGGAACCTTAGATTATATTAATTTCGAAATTTCAGCTAATGAGGGGGGTCTCCTGATGTACCAGAGTGCTTACAGATCGGGCAGTACCACTGCATGTCTCAAATGGTTGACATCTTTGTAAAAAGTTTGTACTCTATGGTGGGCATGTTTAGGCACTCAATACATAGCCATTTTTCACACCCACCACATAAAACGGCCTTGAATCCGATTTGAGACCACATTTACATCCAGAACAGAAATCTAGGGATTTTTTGGGCTAACTAGCTTCTGTTTGTTATCCTGTTTAGGAGGCATCCTTTTTCGCGCAGTCGTCCCGCCAACAGTGCTTACGAGCCTGCGCACTTGTCCATCTGGTTCTGTTTTTGTTATCCTGTGGTTGGCGTGAAAAAAAAAAACAACTTTGGAATATTTATTTCAAATTGTTGGCAACGCCGCTTCTCAATATTTATTCCAAGCCAGGTTTACAATTGGTCAAAATAATGGCTTTGCTTTATGTATAGACAGTATTTTATTGTATGCTGTGTAAATACTAAACATATTTTTGGTTAGAGGCTCAATTTCTTCACCCAAGATAAAACATCTAGCCTATATGAGGGACTGAGCTTAGTCTAAGCCCATAATCTAGGGCACTAGGCAATCCACTATACACAGCAAAGCTCTTGGAGAATACTTTTCAATCATAAAAGATTTAGTATATATATTTTTAAATACAATACAAAAGCATAGTCAAGCAATGAAATTAATCACATATAAAAATAAACCATTTTTGATAAATCAAATTTATAGGTAATCAAAATACACATACATGTTTTAGTCATTGCTGCAAGAAAAGATTTTAAAAGCAATCCAAAATTAGTTTTTTTTTTCAAATAAAAATAATTAAATTTAACAAAAATATAATATAAAAAGATAATGCATCAGACGGAATTGTCTACAAAAACATTTCCTGGGAGATTTCCAGCAGTGATTGAATTGTCTGTGAGTAATTTGTGAACTTAAATCTTGGGATCACATATAAAAATAAACCATTTATAGTAAAAAAATTAAATGTAATCCAAATACACATACATGTTGCAGTTGCTGCTACAAGAAAAGGGATTGAATAACAACTAATCCTGGTATTTTTCAAGTTGATGTAAATTGTAAATCTATTTGTGTAAAATAAATCCAAACTGTCCTGATAGGAAAATGGAAAAATTCATGACGAAAATAAGAGGGAAAATTTACTGAAAAAAGAAAATAAATTTACAAATGATCTGAGGATTGTTGGGAAATGTCCAGATTCTTTCTTTGCCCAAGTTTTTAATAAAATATATTTTTAAAATTTTGTAATAATTGTCACATGTAAATGTAGTAGAGTAGTAGAGTATACTCTACAAAATATAAAAAAATGAGGTGCAGGAAGCTGTAACATTCTAGCCAAAGTAAGGTATCTAGCAGGCAAAACCAGCAAAGAAAACTTTAATGCCAGTCCTTTTTTCCTTTTTTTTTATAAAAAAAACCTTGGGCAAAAAGTCCTTCAAAATGAAATTAAATAACTCCATGCTAGGACAATGTGACAAGGGCGCTAATAACTGACCAAATGGACAAATTTATTTTTAAACATAGTGAAAAACATTAAAAAGGCAGAGGAGGGTTCCCCTGGGTCTGCTAGTGTGCAATATTCAGTATAAAAATGAGTGAACAAGAAAACCACCAGACAAAACAGTCATCTTAAGATACAAATATATGGAGGAATAAAAAAAAGGGAAGAATAAAGTTTTATCTATTGGCTGGGATGTGGATTGAATTTGGAGAAATATGAATAGTGAAACAAGGGGCACAGTAAAATTTGTGTCTGATGCCCTTTCAAATTTAAGAAATGGCTTTGGGTATTTATTGGAAAGCGTCTTGGGTATGCAACAATAATGCATTTGTTTATCAAATTCAAGATTGCTGCACAATACCCAAGAACTGCGCTTTGGACCTTAACTGTATATTTCTTTGCAATAAATGCAAAGAAATGCAATAATTTTTTTTTTTTTTGTGGTTTTCTTGCAACTACCTCATACAAGAAGATTGTGCTAAACAAGAGTCAAGTGGAAAACTTCTTTCCGGAAAGGCCTTCCATTGTCATGGGCCTCTATACTTGTACCTGATAAAAACTTTTCCATTGGACAAGGGACAGAGAGAGAGGGGGAGCCGGGCAACATAATTCTGTATATGAGTGGAGTTGCAAGGTAATGAGGCGGGGGCAATACCCCTAAAATATGTGATAATTTTTGTTGCAGTTATTGTAGGTTGCCTTGGACCTTGATTGCATCTATTGCTGCAACTACAATTAGCCTAATTTTTCTGTGATATGTACAGCCCTCATGGCAAGGGTTGTAAGTTATGCTCTCTGAGCAGAGAATGTTTAGAGTATGCACGGTCTAATAAAAATCAAACCATTCTCATTAGATTGTAAATTTAATTGTATCGAGCCCTTTTTATTTTCGAAAGTGGTTAGATAACCACAAGCTCCCCCACCCCGCTCCTTCGACTCCCCAACCCTACCGATCAAAATTTTTAGATAGCTATTTTGTTCAGAATAGTAGATTTTCAGACAGATAATATGCCTTAGATTAGAGTACACCTCTAACTTCCTCAGTTATAGTGTTTTAAGTTATGCCCTGGTGACATCTCCTTTTATTGTATGAGTTTTCCGCTACACTTACATATAGCAGTCGCTATTAACTATAAATTTAGTTTTATCTATTTCAAAGTCAAGTGATTGGTTAGTACTTAGCCCCCCCCTCCCATGAAACTTATTAACCAAAAAAATTTAAATAAAAATTGGCATCGATAATTTTTTGAACGCTGTTGATTTGTCATTTGCTGAAATTTTACTTTTTTCTATAGTCCCCCACAACCTTAAGGTAAATTTGTATCTTTTCGACTCTTTTTTCTTATCAGGTTCTTAGTTATATATTATCAATATATAATGTAAAAAAGTATAATGCTATTTTAAATTAATTTATATTAACAATTTTAATATTATATATTGATTACTGATATTTATATATATATATATATATATATATATATATATATATATATATATATATATATATATATATATATATATATATATATATATATATATATATATATATATATATACATATATATATATATATATATATATATATATATATATATATATATATATATATATATATATATATATATATATATATATATATATATAAGGAAGTATTCTGGGTAAGCCCATTTGTGCCCTAACAAAAGCCTCAAAGAATAAAAGATGTTACGTTTTAATGCCCTCTGAATGAATTTTTTGTGTTCTTTTTTAGATTGCAGTTCAGAAGATTAAAGCAATTCTATACCATGGACCTCAGATTGAGGCTTGAAACCAAAATCATGAAACTGTTCAGCCCTTGAGTAAGTACAAAATTTTGAGATAGCCATTTTTTTCAACATGGTCGAAAAATTAAATAACTATCTCTTTGAGGATAACTTAATCCCCCACAGTCCCCGAAGGAGGACTGCAAGTTATGGACTTTGCCCAATATTTACATATAGTAATGGTTATTGGGAAGTATAGAGAAGTTTTAAGGGGGGATTTTTTTGTAGTTAAGGGGTGGGGATGGGTCGGTTGTTACATGGGAGGATCTTTCCATGGAGGAAATCTTCATGGGGAAGGGAAACTGCTATGAAGGGGACGCTGGATTTCCCAGCAGTATTAAAAAAAAACATCAGAAATTAAATAATAAAAAAACTATTTTTTCAACTGAGAGTAAGGAGTAACATCAAAATTTAAAACGAACAGAAATTGAGACGTATATGATTGGGTTCGCCCTCTACTTATTACCTCGCTCTATACGCTAAAGTTTATTTGTACTTTCATCAGAGCTATTTATTCTAATTAACGGCCTTTTGTGATTAAGGGGTCATACTTATAGAATTGAAAAAAAAATTTGAACTTAGCGTAAAGAGTGAAGTATTGACCAGTGTGTTAACCCCCCAATATACGTAATAAAAATCTATGAATAGAGAACTTCGTTAAGTAAGTTAAGTCGTAAGTTACGTATGAACAAAATTTCGAGAAAGCCATTTAGCGAAAAATATTAAAACTAATGTAAAAAATTTCTTTTTATTATTCACGTACGGTGAGCCAAAATAAAAACAGTATTAACTAAAAAAGGTTCAGAAATTAAATTAATTTTTTTTTTTTTTTAACTGAAAGCAAATAATGACGTTAAAACTTAAAACGAACAGAAATTATACCATGTAGGAAAGGGTCTTCCCCCTCCTCAAACCTTCGCTCTTTACGCTAAAGTTTGACTGTGTCTCGCAACTTTGTTTTTTAAAACAATAAAAAATTTTAGCGTAAAGAGTGAGGGATTGAGGAGGGGGCAGCCTTTTTCCTACATGCAATGTAAAACCAATGGCTAATTGTATGGAGTTAAAATTGCCGGGATTTAATGAGAAGGATGTTCTACTGACCAAAAGGAAATATGTGAATATTACAGTCATACTAGTCGACCTAATTTTCACTCTTAGGCTAATATTTGAGAATAGCCTGAGTTGTCAAACAACTTTGGTCCTCAGTTTTATAAATTATAAGGAAGTGTTCGATTCTGTTGATAGAAGAGCTTTAGTAAAGGTTTTATCCTTGTATGGTATAGTAATAAAATAATAATAGTAGCATTAATACAGTATATTCAAATACTTTGATTAAGCATAAAAAATAGAAGTTTCAATAGATGTAAATGATAGTGCAGTAAATTATTGTTCAAATTTTTAAAAATAGAATAGTCTATTAGAATAAAATAGAAGAAAAAAAGAAGAATAGAATAGAATAAAATAGAAGAGCCTATTCTATTTTTAAAAATAGAATAGTCTCATTAAAAATAGAATAGTCTCATGTAATGTTCTTAAAAAAATTGGTCAGTTTGTTTCTAACCCCATCTCACACATAACTAACCTCTCTCTTTCTTCTGGTGTTTTTCCTCATTTATTTAAGGTTGCTAATGTTGTACCTTTGTTTAAAAAAGGTGATTCATCTCTAATTTCAAACTATAGACCTATTTCTCTCCTTCCTGTAATTTCTAAGGTTGTTGAAAAAGTAGTGTTTTGTAGACTCTCTTCATTTGTATTTAGTACTAATACGACTGCAGGTAATTCTCTCATAACTAACCATCAGTATGGCTTTCGTCCCAGTTTCTCTACCTTGCATGCACTTTCAGATGCAACAGAGTTTATGCGTGTTAATCTTGACAAGGGCTTGTGTGTTTTGGGTCTATTTCTTGACTTTTCAAAGGCATTTGATATGGTCGTTCACTCTGTTCTTTTGTCTTAATTATCTTCATTTGGAGCGCATGGAGCCCCTCTTGAATGGTTTAGGTCTTACCTCTCAGGGAGATCTCAGTATGTTTTAGTTAATGGTACTTCTTCCTCTTCCTTGCCTATTGTGAAAGGTGTCCCACAGGGCTCTGTGCTTGGACCACTTTTGTTTTTAATTTATATTAATGATCTTGTTGATGGTCTTCATCCCCTTGTGCACCCTATACTTTTTGCTGATGACAGTAACTTCTTCATTGCTGCAGTGGACCTGCCATCTGCCATTTTCCTAGCTCAAGGTCTTCTTGATAAAGTAAAAGATTGGTGCTGGTCAAATGGTATGACTCTCAACAGCCAAAAAAGTGCCATTGTACACTTTAGAACCCCTTATCGTATGAGAGACGCAGGGGAACCAACCATCCTGACTTATGGGAATGATATTATACCGCACGCTCCGATAGTGAAATTTCTGGGTGTGTATCTTGACTGTTTTCTTTCTTTTAAACCCCATATAACTCATACCCGTTCCCTTGTCCTCCGCCAATCTTCAATGTTATACAGGGTTAACTCATTTCTTCCCCCTGATGTTATGCTTTCTCTTTATTATGCTTTTATTTTTCCTTACCTTTCTTATTGATGTTCTGTCTGGGGTAGTACTAATAAATCTCTTCTCTGCTCACTTCAAAGAGCCCAAAATAGGGCAGTGAAAGCTACTTTTCTTCTTCCTCGTTTTTACCCTTCCTCTGATCTTTATAATGATACTGGAATAGCTCCGCTGGATCGTATTGTGGGTAAAAGATACCTTTATTTAGCACATTCTGCTTTTCTAGGTAGACTCCCACCATCTCTGCAGCAGTTTTTCTTTCTGTCAGGCTCAGGTAGGTACTCTTCTTTTTTACGTAGCTCTTATCGCAGGTTCATTTTACCTAAGCGTTCATCGACAGCAGGTCAGAGGTCTCCTGTTTATCAATCTATTTTACTATGGAACTCCATCCCTTCTGATGTCCCTCTATCTCTTTCTGCAAAGGCACTTTCTCGATGGGTATTTCCAGTACAGTCGTTTCCCCCTTTTTTCTTAAGTTTTTGTTTTCTATCCACATTTGTCTTTTTTTTCATTCAATATATTTCAAATAATTCTCCTATTTTCTCCTATTATTTCTCCTGTTTTCATAAATGTCTCTTATCTTTTTTTATATTTTTTTTGGTTTTTTTTTTTTCTGTTGTTGTTTGTGTTTTATAATAGTGTCTTATTTGTTTTGTTGGCCCTGTACAAGCTTAGCTTCTTGGGCGTGTTTAAATCTTTAAGTTTGTAATTGTATTGTTTTTTTTAGTATTAATAAATTGATTGATTGATTGATTGATTGATTCCCTTGACAAAATATAACTGCCTCTGTCAGAAGACACTGTAGCTAAAAGCTACAACTTACTTACAGCTGACTAAAGAAACAGTATAGTAATCGATTATCCTAAGTTATATTGTAATGAGTGAGTACTTTGTAAATAGTACTTTGTGGTATACTTGCAAGTGATAACTGTTAAATTATCGTAATATTTTTTAATTGTATTGGTTAAAGTGTTAAAATAATTTTAAATTATAGTGTAATGAATTGTTGTTCATATATGTTAAAAACAGAACAGAAAATTTCCTTTTCCCTTGACAAAATATAACAGTATCTGTCAGAGGACACAAAAGCTAAAAGTTTCCAACTTGATAACTACTGACTAAAGAATGCATAATCAATATAACCAAGAACGTTTCCAGCAAATTACTAAGAAAAAATTAAAATAAATTAGTTGAAAGGGATAAATAAGTGACTGAATTAGAACCAGATTTGCTTAATTCAGCTAGTAATGGTAACATTCTGTTCAATGGGTTTCTCTGAAGAAAGCAATACAATAACAATGGCATGGTACTATTTAATTTACAAATCAACATTCTTTCTAAATATAATGATTTCTACAATAACAGGTGCGACCCATCTTCCCCACTGGAACCATATATAGCCGTAGACGACGCACAGAACTAAATAATACTAATAAGAGTATAATCCTCAAGTAAGGTTGATTAATTTTTGAAAGTTTTTTTTTGTGGAAATTCGTTTTCGAATTTTTTTGTAAATAAAACATAACGGCTAAAAAAACGCCATTATATCCTGTTGTTCGCTTAATACCATCTGTAAACGAATAAGTTCACTTGTTGTCGGTTTTCACTCATTACTTTGTATTCCATTTAGTACTTTTCACTTTGAGACGAATCGATTATTTCCTCTGTCTGCTTTGTATAAGCTGGCATGTATAAGATGTTGTATGTTCATTCAGTAAAACTTATAAATACCATTGTTTTAGCTTTGTTCTATTTTAGCTTTAATCTCATCAAATCTAGTTTTTTTTTGACGATAGTGGTGCATTGGCGTTATTTTTTGTACAGAAGACTTATTTAAAAGATGCTTTAGTTTAGTGGCAATGGTTTTTCTTTTTTTACGTTGGTGACTTTGGCGACTCTGCTACTTTGTTAACAGAAGTTTCAATTCGGCATAGACCATTTTACTTTTTAATATGCGTAATCTTTCAATCGACGATTCATTTCTAATTACAATTTCTCCTAAAATATTAAATTCAAAGAAGCACAAACAATGAAAACACAATCTTTTTTTCTATTATTTTGAAAATCCTAAGCTATTTTATTAATTTCACAGGAGAGTTCCTACAAAAAAATTTCAATAAAAATAAAAACAAATCACTATTATATTTACCCACATGACCCTATTGCCAGGAATGCAACGAAAGAGAGAGAAATTAAAATTTCGTTTTATTTACAAAGATGTACTCTTTTTATTATATTAAATAAAAAAAAGTTTTTTAAAAATAAATTAAGGAGCGAAATTAAAAATTATAAACACTAAATTTTTTTATCGTTATAAAAAACAAAGTTGTGAGACAGTAACACTTTAGCGTAAAGAGCAAGGCGTTGAGGTTGGGACAAGCCCTATAATATACGTAATTATGTCTGTTAGTTTTAATTTTTACTGTCGCTCATTACATTCATTTTAAAAAACTTGTTTTTTATTTAATTTCTGATCATTTTTTAGTTAATGCATCTTTGATTTTGGCTCAACGTCATTGAATAAGTGAACAAAATTTTCATAAAAATTTACTTTTCTTTTGCTAAATGGTTGTCTCTAAATTTGGTTCTGACGTCATTTACAAATTAACTTACGTAACAAACGTCTATATTCGTATATTTTTCTTCTGGCAAAAATACAAAGTTGAAGATTTTTGCATATATGAGCTTGAAACCTATGTAATAAGGTTTTTTGATACGCTGAATCTGACGGCGTGATTTTCATTAAATTTTTTTCACTTGTAGGGACTGTTTCCCCCTCTGAAAAATCAGGTAAATTTTCTCAGGCTCGTAGCCTTTGATGAGTAATACTAAACTTAATAAAAATTTTATATTTAGAATCAGCATTATAAGGCCATTCTTTTGATACATTTATTGACATAAAAATTCCGGTTTTAAAAGTTTCGATTAGTATTAAGCCGTATTGCTTGTTTTTTTCTTGTTTTTTTTAATTACTTATATGTTATTACGTATATGAGGGGGTTCTCCCCTTAGTCAATACCACGCTCTTTACGTTAAAATTTAAAAAAAAAAATAATTCACAAACCCCTGAATCACAAAGGCCGTTTAAATAGAATAGATAGTTCTTTTGAAAGCACTAAAAAAGAACTGTAGCGTAAAGAGCGAGGTATTGACTCCGGGGAGAACCCCCTCATATACGTAATAATTTTTGTTCGTTTTAAGTTCTAACGTTGCTTCTTACATTCAGTTGAAAAAACTTGTTTTGTTTTTTTTTAATTTCTGATCATATTGTAAATAATGATTGGATATTCGGTGCCCCCTTCATAGAAATGTCCCTTACCCCAAAGAAACATCCTCCACGGAAAGATTCTCCCGAGTAATATACTTCCCAATAACCAATACAATATGTAAGCAATGGGCAGTTCATAACTTACAGGCCTTCCCTTGGGAACTATGGGGGATTAAGTCATCCTAAACAACATAGTTATAAGATTGTCGATTATGCTGAACAAAATGGCTATCTCAAAATTTTAATTGGGTGACTTTGAGAAAAAAATGAGCGTGGGAAGGGGCCTAGTTGCCTTCCATTTTTTTTGTAACTTAAAAAGGGCACTAGAACTTTTAATTTCCGTTCCAATCCCTGGGTCGATACGATTAACCCTGGGAAAAAAACAAAAACAAATAAACACAAAAGCAAATAACTCCCTGATCTTCATTATGGCAAAAAATATAAACGTCCACATTTTTGTAGAGCTTAGTTGAGTTCTCTGATAGGATGAATCTGATGGTGTGATTTTCATTAGCTTTCTATTAATTTAAGGGGTACTGACCTCTTTTTTTGAAAATCAAGCAAATTTTCTCAGGTGCTTAACTTTTGATGGGTGAGACTAAACTTAAGGAAACTAATATATTTGAAATCGGCATTAAAATCTGATTCTGTTGATTTATCTATTGGAATCGTACGTCCGGCATACATCCGGTATACCGCGATACCATACGTCCGGTGCAATAGCAACCGAATTTTTGAAAAAAGATTTTGCCTGATGATTTCAAACGGCGTTCTTTAATAGTGAGCGCCACATCTCTCTGAATATTGCACATTCGACGTAGATCCGCGCTGGAGATACGGTCACGCAGCTGCATTCTGAGAATTCTTCGCAGACAGGTATGCTCAAACACCTTCAGTGTATTCTCATGCTGTATTTTTACCGACCATGTTTCGCATCCGTAAAGGAGAACGGTGCGGACTAGTGCCATGTAGATTCGAACTTTCGTTCGGACACTGACTTAGCGGCGATTCCATAAGGGTTTCCGAAGGGAGGCAAAGACTCTCTGCGCTTTCTGTATTCTCTGTTGGATATCAGCGTCGGAAGATCCGTCAATACATATTTGGGAGCCTAAGTATGTAAAACGGTTGACTTTTTCAAGCTGAACTTAGTTGACAGTTAGTGTGAATGGTCCTGTGTCGTGGTTAATAGCCATGAATTTCGTTTTCTCTGTGCTGACTTTCAAGCCGATCAGGTCTGCCCAGGCCACCACGTTGTCAAGCATGTTTTGAGCTTCTACGGGGTCTGACAGGAGGCCAACATCATCCGCATAATCGAGGTCAGTCAGTGAAAGATTCTGTCCGATCTGAACTCCTGGATAGGACGACAGTGCATTTTCAAGCACCCAATCGACGCAATAATTGAACAGAGTCGGAGAGAGGACGCACCCTTGTTTTACTCCGAAGTCAACCAGGAATTCTTCAGTCTCTTCAGCATAGACTCGAATTCGGCTCGGCTATTATACAACCAAAGTATAATAGAGGATGACCTAGATGAAGGTCGTTGAACCTCAAGAGTGCCCAAGGGGATGACCTATATAAAGTTCGTTGAGTGCCCTAGGGGATGATCTAGATAAATTTCGTTCAACTTGATACGCTTGAGTGGTTCCTAGGGGCGTAAGCAAAATGGAACATAGATATCTACTGACTACTACCATGCGTCTTCAATTGATTAACTTTTTTTTTTATTATTAGTATGGCTTACCTGCCGAAATTACTATTATTAACATATTTAAAAGCTACATCAATAAATGAAAAGAACTGAAATTTAAATATAATTGGATCCACTAAACTTATGAGCAGATTCACAGTTGTAAAAGAGTGCAAGTTAATTTATATAAGATGTCAAACTAAAAAAAATACAAAAATGTAGCATTGTCCCACTTAAAACCTCTAATTCAAAGAGATGTATGCTTTGTTGAAAACTGAACATAATCTTGGCATGTACATTTATAATAATAAAAATCATATCTCAAACTTGTTAAATTTCACGAAAAACAAATTCGCTCAAAACAAATAATCTAGTAGCCGCCACTTTAGGTTTACTACTTTAACGTGGCCTTAACTTTCTTCAGCGATTTCTTTATGTTAAATCGATTCCTTCCGACTAAATAGTAATCTAGATAGATTGATAAAACTTGTTTAAAAAGGGGTTGGTAATATGTAAAGCAGTTTATGGAGTAAAATAATTATAATAAATTCATACTAGAAACGGACAGAAGGTGCAGCAAATAAAAGAAAACTTGTCGCCCCTCAAACATTCCTCGAGGCAAAAATGTCATTTCTGCTTTAGTCACAACAAAATAAAAAAAGATTGTACTAATTTGGTTTCTAAGAAACAAGGCGCGTGTTTTGTCCATGTTTTCCTCTTTTTAACTTATTTTCTTTGAAACATGAAGAAAAATTCATGGCCTGAGCAGAATTCTCCCTTTAATCAATCTACTTAGTCTTCAGTAAAAGCACAAATGGTATTATCGTCTCTTGGAGGCTGTAGGGAGAGGGGGAGGCATCAACAGTAAATATTTTAATAAGTACTATTTTTTAATTCTGCATTCTTCTCTGTAATTTGTATAATGTATATTTGTTTTGTATTTATCCATATTTTATAACACTAAATATAATATCTCTTTATGTGTTTTAAGTTTAAAGCTTAAATAAGCTTAACATTTTTCGGGATGTATGTAGACAAGGAAATGAGGAGGGGGCAATCCTTCATATCCGGAATAAATCTGCCGAAACTAGTATACATATTTTGTTCTAATTTTTCATGTACGGTGAGTCAAATTTGAACCTGAATTAGTTGAGAAAGGTTCAGAATTTAAATAAAAAAAAAATATATAACTGAAAGTAAGGAGCGACATTAAAACCTAAAACGAACAGAATTATTTCGTATGTGAAAGGGGCTGTCCCCTCCTAAATGCTTCGCTATTTAGACCAAAAGTTTTATTGTTTTAATAGCAGAGTTGTGACAGAGTCAAACTTTAGCGTAAAGAGCGAGGCGTTGAGAAGGGGACAGCGGAATCATTCTTATACGGAATAAATTTGTTCGTTTTAAGTTTAATGTCGCTCCTTGCTTTCAGTTAAAAAAACTTGTGTTTTTTTTTATTTAAATTCCAGGAAGGATGATCACAGACTCATGTTTATGTGTTTGTTTTTTTTTTTTTTTTTTTTCTCAACGGTTACCGCACTGAACTAATGGTCCTAGAAAGCAGGGAGAAAATTCATTCGCACAGGAATTAAAACTTCTGTAACAAAATAAGCAAAAAAAAATTTGCGACATCGAAGTAGTATTTTATGGCAAACAACAAAAAATTTGCCCCAAAGGTGGAGAGAAAGCTATTCATTGAAAATTCCTAGATAGTCAATGAACTTAAAATTGTCGAAACGTTTTTAGTGAGCAATCCTTCTTTCAGAGGCAGTAAAACGATGGTCGATTAAGGAATCGAATGGTATTATTCGTCGGTTACAATAATTTTTGCTTCAGAAGACTGCTTAGACAGTGTTACTAGGAGAGCTTCAGCTCCCCAGTCCTTATGCTGAAGTTTGAATTTTATCCCCAACGCTTTAAAAATGACTGCCCAAGCAAAGGGGTAAGTGAAACGGAATTTTATTTTCCGCATTGTTTTAAGCATGGAAGAGCTTATCGACGTGCATTTGCTTGTAGCAATACAAATTTCAGTTCAAACCTTTTAAAAGGCAATCGATTGCATAGTTCTTGTACTGATACTTCCTCAATAAAACTACAATAGCTCAATAAAACTACAGCGTAAAGACCGAGGGGCTGGGAACTTGTACACAGAATATATTCTGTAGCACTCGTTACTTCTACTTGAAAAAAAATGCGCAGGTAACCTTAAATTTGACCTTCGTAAAAAAAAGATCACTATAAATTGCGTTATATAATCAAACAATATTACGGTGAAAGTAATAAAATCGACTAATTTTCAGAGAGAGAGAGGAAGGGAGAGGAGAGGGGGTATATGATCCTCTTTCCCACTTGTGCCACAAATGTTAGGTTTTAAACTTCTGGTTAAGAATTAGATATTTTCCACCGCGACTAATGAAGTTTTCAGGATTGATATTGAGAGAATGTTTATGTATTTCACTCTTTTGTCTAGATATTTTTGAGGACATCATTAGTTTCCTGCTCAAGTTCGACTTTGCAAAAAGTTCTTGCTTTGCTAAGAAACCTCACTATTTAATTTTCTTTCAATTTGCGTAAGCGGATAAGACAATCAGACCTACTAGAAGTTTTATTTCATTTTTTTTCGTGAATGTATTTTCATACAATTAGAATAAGTAATATCCCCTCAATTAATTCTACGACGGCCCTCTCCAGATTTCTAAGGTAGCCCTCTGACGTCAAGCTATCCCTGGTAAGATTTCTACGGCAGCCGTCTGACGTCATGACACACCTTCACCTTTAAATAGATCTATAAGAAATAAACGTAGAATTCATGTGACACGCCTTCTGACGTCACGCCACACCTCCACCTTTAAATAGATCCATAGGAAATTAACATGGGATTCCCGTGACATGCCCTCTGACGTCACGACACACCCTCGCCTTTACATAGATCTATAGGAAATTAACGTGGGATTTGCAAGATTCCCACGACACACCCCTCTGAACTCCAATGACGTCATGACACCTTCTCTTAAATGGTCAGGTCTAATATGCTTGACACAATTTTATGTAACCTTGCGTAGGAACTCATGGGGAATCCCCGCTTGTAACTTATCGAACGGACACACCTTATGTGATGTCACGTAATAATTGCGGAACCATCACTGCCACGTAATACTTTTTGGCATTTTGTTTTTCACCCGAAACGTTCAAAGTGTTTTTTTATTTCTTTTAACTTAATGACCTTGCACACTTTTCCTAATATGAGAACACACTTTTATGTAATGACGGGGTGCATCACTGTCGCATAATACCTTTCTTAACATTTAATTTTTCACCTGAAACGTTCAAAGCATTTTTTTTACTTTTAAGATGCTTTTTTCTTCAGTTCTTACTTAATGAGGAATGCTCAAATGACGCAATCTAACGTGAACCGTCCCTTCAAAACCCGAGGGGACCCTCACTGTTAGTTGAGAAGGACACATGTAGGTTGTTATATATTACTTTTTGAAACTTAATTTTTCTTTCGTTGCATTTTTTCTCAGAGGTTCACTATATTCTAATGATTTTTCTCATCATTAGGATTCGAAAGGCCAATTTCCACCCAATAGAACTGCGCCCTAATCGACTCGTCCATGAAACCCTTTCCAATATTACGTTTGAAGAAATAGTTTCTGCATTGATAGCCATTACCATGCAATAACAATCCCCATATTCGAATCGATTAAATGATTTCCAATCCCTTTCCACATGAGAGCACAAGCATCCCCAGTCTTATTTGTTCTTGCATAATGACAGTGCACCTGACAGTTTTTGGCACTTATGTGATCTAGACAAGCAGTTGTTACGTAGTTTTGCTGTTAGATTTTTCATCATGTAAATTAATATCTATTGAAGAATTGTCCTAGATCAATAAAGCTAAAAAGACACCTGCTTTTGGGCATACAAAATTGATAAAAACGCTATAGAATAATGAAATCACGAAAAAAGCAGTTCAAAACACGATAAAACATGAAAAAACCTGACATGGGATAAAATACAAACAATAACATACCTAAATTAAAGAAGTCTGGGAGGGCAGGGGTCCAATCAATCATTTTCAGAGGACAGGGTTGATATTAGAGCTAAATTTGAGCCATATTAAGAACTTTTTAACGAAAATGGCTTGGTTTTGTTTAGTCAAGACAATGGATATTTCACACCATCATGACAATACACCCCACCCTTCCCCAGCAATCATTTCCAGAGTGCAAAGTTCATATCAGAGCTAATTTAAAGTCATGTTAGGAGCTTTTAACGAAACTGCATAGTTTCTTTGACTGAGATGACATGTCAGTCCCTCTCTCCCGAAAAAATTCTTTTAACACCTTCCACCTTATTTTTAAGCTCTAGAGTTTGCTAGCCCAAGGCAATGCATGCCACCCTGACAAACTATGGATGGCATATGGCAACCCTCTGACATTGTCCCCATCACCCCAAGACATTTTTGCAGGCATTTCTTGTTAAAAAGTTATAATCCAATCCATTGATTCAAGTTTTTGCAAGCCAAGTAAGTTTTTGCAAAACACTCACACCACCATGACTGGAATTCCACGTACCTTGCCAACCGACCAATAGAAACAGGTGACCGCATTGCATAGGTAGGTGGGACTAGGAGCTCCATTCCCCTTGTTAATTTCTTTATTATTAGAACTTGTTAAATATCCCGACCATACTCGAGAAGTTAGATTAATCATATGGAAATACTGAAACAAAATTGCGTCATCAGGTGACGGAAACAGGGATGCGCCGTTAAACCTTCTTCTTGCACCGTTTAACCATTAATAGAAGAAAGGAGCAGTCCGTATAGGTCGGTTTAAAAGTAGTAAGGCATCACAACCGGCAAATGCGTACCATAAGATCTGCTTTTCGTTTAATTAGAGTAAAAGTGAAATGCCTGTGTTTATCCCCTGTTCTTAACAAATCTCTCGCTTCTGTCCTGCTCTGTAATCAAGCTTGTATCGTGTCTAGTAATATTGTGTATCTGGCCCTGCCGATTGAGTCAAATATCCTTAAATTTGCTCAATTGGCTCTTGTTCAGCATTTTATGGAAAAGGCCCACCATACCTACGGACTCTGTTGACAGTAGTTTGTTTTTTAACCATGTTTACGGGCACACCTCAACAGTGTATTCATTATCCACGTATTCCGTCATTATCACCCTTATAACCCATCTTATCAGAAGGGGATGAAAGAGCTCTCTTATTATTATACTTATATTACTTATTATTATAAGTATTGGAAGAAGCTTCTTAACCTCCCACCATTTTTATATAATTTTCTTAGAGTATTCTTCTTTCTGTCCTGTTTTAGTTTATTTTCCGGGAGATTTTGTTGTTGTTGTATTTAATTATGTTTTCTTTTGTTTTCTTTTTTTCTTAACTTACTGTTACTCAATTTTTCAACTATTGTTTAATTTATTAACAAATTTGTATATATAAAGCCCAGTTTCTTTTTTAAACTCCTTGTTTAGGACGAATATTTAACACACACCTTTCTGAAAGCATTGATTAATCAAAAATATAGAACCTAACTGAATATAATTAAAAACAAACTTAACAGCTTTTAACGGAACAAGGTGAATTCCAGCTGCAGAATTGCAAAACGATACAAGCACATCCTTTAACTCCGTCAGGGTCACTCGTTCTAGGTATAGTGAGACGTCAGCCTCTGCAGGTAGACATCGCTCAAATTTATTTTCCATTCTAACGCTACAATTATTCTCAGTCACTTTTTCGGCAATATGGGTAAAATGGCCACATATCTTAGCTGGGCTAATTGAATTTGGGAACCTCCCATTGTTCTTTTTTATCTCCTCTTTAACAACCCTCCATGCTTTTGCAGGACTTCCCTCAGCTCTTTTTAAATTTCTCTTTGTATAACATTTTTTTGCTCTTTTTAGTATTTTATTTAAAAAATTATTATACATAGAATAGCTCCTTTCATGTATATAAGTTCCCGTTAGAGCCTTCTTATAAAGCTTGTGATGTATTTCGATACATTTAAGGAGTGAGCTACTAATCCATGGTTTGACGGGGTCAATGTATTTTCTTTTCTCCTCAATACATGCTGTATTGAAATAATTTATAATAAAATAATACCATTTCCCAAACTCTTTATTAATGTCACGGCTCTTGATTATTTATTTTTAGCCTCTTTTCTTCCAACAGATTTTAAAATTTTAAGTGTAAGGTCATTCAATGCCACAGTTTTCTTTTTCCATGATTTTTGCTTCCCATATTGAAGGTTTCCGGCTAATTCAAGGGTCACTATGACTCAGTAATTATCTGAAACTTCATTTACTAGCATTTTAGGGTCTCTCACCTTGTGGATAGTGAAGCAGTTATCAAATAAAGTTGCCACATTGCTTGTAATCCATGTCGGTATTTTAATAGCTTCATACAACTTATAGCCTATCATCAACTTACAAGAAGTAGTAGAAATTTGACTACGCTGAATTTATATCAAGTCGATTTTGAAGTCCCCTCCAACAGAAAAATGAAGTGTGTCCCAGTATTTTAACGACTTGCCCTGTTCTAAAGACAAGCTGTGTTTCCACGACATGCACAGAGACGTTTTTTTTCTTTTGTTTCTTTGTTCTCGGTAGGACCCGAAAGATCAATTTTCATCCAATAGAATCAATTTTCATATGGAGCTAAATATTGGAAATAGTCTGTTGGACCTGACGTCTGGGGTGTTGTGCTATTGGATGAAAATTGATTTCCTAGAAGTTGTGTAATGTTTATATATTCCCATTGAAGGGTGTGTTCAATTTGAACTCTTAATGACTCAACCATTCCGAAAAGTCTTTGATTTATTTGCCATATTTGTGTTATGAATTGACCCTTTCATTTTTGTTATCTTAGAATCTTGAAGACAAAACAACCATTTAAATGATTCTTGATTATAATTTATTCCTAATTTATAGGCCAAGAATTGAGGCTTCTCCCTTCAAAGGCCGTATTAGTGTTCCAACTGCTCGTGCACTGACACCACCTGGTTCAGGGCATGGAATGCACCCACCTGGTCTTACTGGGCATCAAATGGTATATTCAAATCAAGCTGGTACAAGGAGTGATTTTAGTCTTGTCCCCCAAACAGTAAATTATGATATGAGTGGCGGAAGAGGATTTAGATCACCTGTAAGTTCTTTTTAGAATGTTTCCATTATTTGAACATAATTCTTCTTTTTGGTTTGACTGTATCTATAAATTTTAACATACCAGCTCTTTTTGGGCTATCCTATCCCAATTAACAAAAGAGCAAGCACTAAGATGCACTGAAGATATTAATAGTAGAATAGCCAAGGCTCAGGGTGTTTTTTCACAGTTGAAAAATGTTTGGAAGAACAGGAAGATAAGTCTGCGCACCAAGTTGATCCTCAATCACAACAGCAACATTTTAAGAAATTTAAAAATAAGTCTCTTGTGAATTATTGTCTCGATTTATCAGTAGTTGTACCGAACCAATCGTGGTCAAAATCCTCCTCAGGGCCAAACTGAGGTGTTTTCTTTTGTGGATGGTGAAGTTTTCCCCAAAGTAGAGTGCAGACGGTCTTGTATCATATAACTATCTTTCCTGTTTAGCTTAAAGCTTATTCCAATAGGCAATGCAAAGAACTCCCCCTAGAAAAGTCCCTCCGGATCCCACCCTAAATACTAATGAAATTGATCCATTTTTGCCCCATCTTGGCTGGTGAAGCTCTAAATCACAAAGCTCACATGAAAGCTCAAATTCTGAGAATAGGACAATGATCAGTGTTGGAGTTAATGTCACCATAGATGATAATGGATTTCAAGAGGTCCTTTCTAGGAGCTCCAAAAAAAGAAAAAAACGTCCCCAATCAAAAGTATTTCCCCTCCTCCTGTCCAAGTTTCTCCTTCCCAAAACTTAGGCATTTGCCTCAAAATTACTCCTAATACCCCCTTTGAAATAACGAAGATTACTACAATAAGGGTTGCAATTTTCAAAATGTTAAAATCAATGTTTTCTCTTAACATTCACCATGATGGATCTTTGCTAATAGCTGTCCAAGATCAGAAATCTGCAGATATAATACTTAATCTAAAATCTCTTCTGAGTACCCCAATTAATTCATCTAAATGGAACCCAAAACAATCCCCAACAAAAATAGTAGTTTATAATGTTCCCCCAGAAATACCCATTCAGGAGTTAAAAGAAGGGCTCTCAGATAGGGCTGGCAACACAATCCTGTAGAAGATGTCACTCAACTGGGTAAACCCAACTCTAATGGATTAAAAACAAGTAGATCTTTCTTATTTACACTGAAGGAAAAAATTAATATTCCAGAAAAGTTATTCCTATATGGGCAAATCAAACCGCACAAGGAAAACAAGCCAAAGCCTATCCAGTGTCAGAAGTGTCTGAAACTGAGACACACAACAAATAAATGCAATGGAATTCTACTAGCCTGTAGTAATTGTAAAGGCTCCCATCCTAAAGAGTTTACAACTTGCAACAACACTCAACCTACATGTATCAATTGTAAAGGCCCACATGAATCCACCAATAAATCACAATGCCCTGCATTTGAGAAAAGAGCACTAACACTCCAAATAGCAACAGAGAAGGCCATTCCATACCCTTTTGCAGCTATGGAAGTAAATGCTGCCCAATCACACCAAATAAAACCTATATTGAAACCAAATAAAACTCCCAAGTCAAACACTCCCTATGCATCAAGTACTCCTTACAAAACACCATCATTTAAGCCCCCTAGCTCACATCTCTATCAGAAAGAATCACAAAGCCAACAAGCCTCCTTGCCTAGTGAGATGGGGTCGGCCTGGCACCCCCTCCCAACAAGAAACAAACCAGAAAAACTATCAGGAATTAGTCCCTTAGCTAACAAACTGAATGTACAACAAAACATGTAAACCCCCAAATATATGATAATTCATTCTAAACTGCAATGCAGTTCAGGCAATGAATATACAACAACTACAGAAAACAAAAATAACTCCAGAATTGGCAAAAATCTACATCCCTGATCATATACTCATTCAAGCAAAAAAACATCTGCAAAAAAAGCAAAAAAAGCTGAACATTGATACACAGTGATATGAAAAATAAATCAACAACACAACACATATCAATACTCCAGTGGAACGTAAGATCATTCACTGAACATAAGTTAAATGAACTAATATCTTTTATAAATAATAATTCCATGAATATTTCGCGCCTCCAGAAAACTCATTTAATCCAAAATCAACAAATTAAGTCTCTGGGTTACACTACCCTGAGAAATGATAGATCATAAGAGAGAAAAGGAGTTGGTGTAGCTTTAACAGTCAATAATAATATAATATTCTGTGGCATCAACTTTCCAGACTTTATAAATGATGTTGATCATTGGTATCAGTGTTAGGCTGAATAATACAAAAACTTACATATTAAGCTTTTATAATTCTAATGGCCAAACTACAGATGCCATGGATTTCTTCAGCTATATAAATAATTCTAAAATGTTGAAAAATATCATTATTTGTGGAGACTTTAATGCCCAGAGCCTTTTGTGGGGGAATAAACCAGCAAATCAAGCTGGTAAGTTCATTGAGCGTATGACTTCAAATAATAATGAATTAGCTGTTGCTACCCCTCCAAACCTGAATACATATTCCAAGCCCAAAAGTGGCAGTTTCTCTACAATTGACCTACAAATTGTGTCTTTAAATATTTTGAATAAAATTTATATGAATAAAATTGATAGTCTATGTACTGACCATTTTGCCATAGTTTGCTCCCTAAACGAACCTGCTGAAACCCTATCACATACCTCCAAATATATCAACACTAAAGCCAATTGGCCTATGTTCCAAAATAAGCTAAATGATGAAATTACAAGTTTCAGCCGAAATTCATGCATTTCAAACGCAACAGCTGATACACATGCTGAAGTTTTGGCATCTTTACTAATAAATACAGCTAATCATGCTATCCCCAGGACAACACTCAGGAAAACCTTCCCTAAACATATTCCCAAAGCATGGTGGACAAATGAGTGCCAAAGGAATGGAGAACAAAAAAGGCAGATAAGAGAGCATTCTTAAAAAAACCATCAACTACAAGTTAATTAAAAAAAATTACAACCAGAAGCGTATCCAAAGATGATTATAATAAATACTTAATATAACTATTGGAACAATTTTGCAAATAATCTCTCGAGAGAAATACATTATCCATTTATACATAAAGTCATAAACCTCATCTGTGGGAGAAACACTTCCCCTAACCCACTCCTGTATGAGCTTATACATAATAATACCCATTATGACAATGATAATGAAAAAGTTAAGCTATTTGCCACTCTTTTTGTTAATAAGTTAACATCAAATAGTTGTAGCAAAATGCCCCCAATTCCTATGAACCCAAGGTATCAACCTCACCCAGGATCCGAGTATATAACCAGCCCATTTTCAATCCAGGAAATGAATAATGTAATACATCATATTAGGACCAAGACTAGCGGCAGCTATGACAACATACAGCCTACATGGATAAAGAATCTCACCCCTTCATACAAACAGGAACTTCTAAATTGTTATAATCATGCTTGGGCTTCATCTATGTCCCCAATATCTGGAAATGTTCATCCCTCCTACCAATCCTAAAGAAAAATAAACCCAAAAATAACCCTGAGTCTTATAGGCCCATAATGATTACTCCTGTGATGGGGAAAATAATGGAGAAAATGATCTATTACCGACTCCTCTGATTTGTTGAAAAAAATAATATGGTCCCTCACACTCAAACTGGCTTCAGGAAACACCATTCCTCAACAGATGCTTTCATATTGTTAACAAATGCAATAAATGAATCATTCTCAAAAAATAATGTCCTATTTGTAGCTTTCCTAGATTTTGAAGGGGCATATGACAATGTGAACCACCAAATCTTTTTAATTAAACTTGCAAACCTTGGACTATCCCCCAAGCTAGTATCTTATAAAATCTTTCATAGAATTGCGAAGTTTCATTGTTTGTGTAGGTTCAGCCTCTTCACCCCAAAAGACAATAACCAAAGGCCTTCCTCAGGGAGCAGTCCTCAGCTGCCTCCTCTTTGCCTTATATCTCTGGGACATAGACCTCCCCCACACGAATCTACAATCTGCTAATAATCTGGTACTATGGTTATCCGGCAATACCTTTGAGGTTGCACAGTCAAAGCTGCAAAAGTCACTCTTCCAATTTGAAAAATTCTCTCAACATTCAGATCTACCCATTGCACCTACAAAGTTAAAAATAGTCCAATTTCGCCGAAAGCGAAACCATGTTAATGTAAGATTAACTATAAATGGAACAACTATTCCAGAAGATAATCATTAATTACCTTGGTCTCATGCTTGACCAAAAACTTAATTTCCACCTCCACATTTCAAACACAATAAAAAATGCTATAGAAAAACAATTATACTTAAAAGACTTCTTTTCACACCCTGGGGATGTAAGGAGAAAATCTTACTCCAGTTCTATAAATCATATATAAGACTCCATATTGACTATGGACTCATCGTCTATGGTGCATGTGCAAAGACCCAGATGCAAAAATTGAAACAATACAAAACGATATAATACGTCTCATATTTGGTCTTAGGAAACCCACAAGCACCAAGTTTCTGCTTATGGAGGGTTGACTAACAACAATAAAGGAGAGACGTAGCTTTTTCTTGATAAAACATCTTACAAAAATTGAATGAAATAGTTCACACACCCTACATAATTGGTTAAGAAATCCCGCCATGTATAGAGGCATTGCAGATGAGTATGCCAATATTCAGAAGAAGTTCCCTGTACCCGCAAGGTCTATTGCACCTACTTTCCCCCAATCCTTGCCATAGAATTGGTCAATCCCCATAATAAATACTGATTTCTCAAAGTGGACTGAAGATTTAACCCCTATCAGTTTTGTCCAGAAAAAAACTTGCTGAACTTAATACAATTACTTATAAAAACCATTTCCAAATCTTTGTTGATGAGTCCCAAATGAATGAGAAGGTATTAAGGGGTGCCTTCCTTCTTCACCTGAAAATTGCAATGGGTGAGAGATTGTATAATAATGTATCTATAATGTCTGCAGAGTTAAATGCCATAATCATGGCATTAGAAAACCTTATGGAAAATAAACCCTTGATTGCTAATTCAAATAATATTATAATTTATTATGACTCTTTATCAACCCTTGAGTTGCTGTATTCAGCTCCTCAGTATAAGCTGGATATCGACCCTTATCATTGTCTTAGTATTATAGATAATCTTGCTTCAAGTGGCATAAGAACTTATCTTAAGTATATTCCTAGCCACTCTGGTATAAGTGGTAATCATCAGGTTGATGAAATATCAAAAAATGCTATAAATTTTGACCAGCCAAGTGGGAGACCAATCCCCATTAGAGATTTTTACTGATGGAGACTATCAGATATTAGGTTTAATAAGAAAAATCTTACTCTTTCCCCATTTCCCAATAAGTATTTTTCTAAAATTCATCATAGAATTCGTTCTGGAACAAATGGACTAAACTTTCTTGCATTCTCATATCAGTTTCCTAATTAAAGTGGTTCAGTTCCCCTGTCCCCTCTTGGCAGGTATGGTGTTATGAATATTTAAACATTTGACCACTGCCTATTTGAATGTAATATGCTGACGTCTGCACTGCATACTTTGCATTGTAAACTGTTACAGTGCTTCAAACTCCACAAAATGTCACTATCAGCCGAGAGCCTAGCCGATATACCTGTCAATAGATCACAAGAATTGATATCTCTCATCTTATATTAGAACTTCTTGAGTCGAAAGATTTACTGAAAGGTATCTGAGAATATCTAATAAATAAGAGACAACCAAGCCAGTAGCTCTGTAGCCCACAGAGTGAAGCAAAAGGAAAAGGGCTAAATAGTATCAACTGAAAAGCCCGCCTGCTGTGAAATAGAAGAAGAAGATGCTTGCGTAATGACAGTGGTCAAGTATGGTTCTGAAATGTGGGCACTCTAAAGTGAGGATGAGGGTTTATTAAATATTTCCCAGAGGAATTCTCTGGGAATTGTTTCATGTAATGTCAGATTAGTCAAGATTAGATGCTTATATTAAACACGAGACATTTTTTTATTGATATTCTTTAAAAGATGTTTGTTTAGCAAAGCGAAATTTCCACTTCTTTTTGACTTGTTGATAAAAACGATAGACTAGTAGCCCTACGCATATGAAACTTTTTTTATTATCAAATGTGCTTTCTTAATAGCATGTCCAAAATGTTACTCAAATTGATTGTTCTATCCTATCCCAATTGATTTTTTTGTTGTAAATTTTCAGAAGGCCAAATTGTTTTCTATAGTCAGAAATTAAGAAAATACATTCAATTTTTTTTTTTTACAAAAATACAGTGGCTAGCTTTGCTACATATCCAGCTAAAATAAAGCCTGGGATTTATTTTTATACCTATGAAAATCCTTCATTTGGGATTTTGAAGTGTTTTTCTGATCATATTCATCAAGACACCAATGTTGGCTGAAGCTAGCACAAGATTTTTTCTTTAATGTTAATTAAATAAGGTGATACACTCATGATTCTCTCTTCAAATTTGTTTATTTCTCCTTCTGTTCTTTATTATGGAGTTGGCAGGCCCCCTTATTACATTAGCTGTGACAACCATGGGTATGTCTGAATTTTTCATAATCAAATAAATATATGATTGATATTTAATCTTACAAAATATTGAAAGTTGTTGGCCAATATCTTCTATAATATTCTGCACTTTTTTTTACACAAATTTGTACATAATTAGGGCAGGGGCTCCAGTTCACAAAAATATAGGGAGAGGCAATTTTTAATTTTTTTTTCTATTAAAATATCCCAATAAAGGTATTTTTTTATGAAAATGCAAAACAGCTAATATTTCAAAATTTTCAAAAAAGTAACCAATTGATGTACCTGATTTACAGTGTTCAATTTATTACCAATATTTATTGATTATTAACGATTTTTAAAATTCATTGCCTGTGCAAATGTAGCCATCTAATTTAAAGACGTTGCATGCATGCGTATTCATTGGTAATTTTTCTAACTGTTCTTCCAGGCAACCCATAAAAGTTTCAAAACTATCAGAGGAGGGTCTATACACAATACAAATAATAAAACGTGCTCTATGCACTTGCGTTTCTGGAATCAAAGACTCAAATATCATTTCAATATTTACCCTGATTATCAGTTCCTACTTAAAAAGGAATCCCTTCCTAATTCAAGCCGCAATTACTGCATGTTGGCGTATCTTTCTGTGCTGCAGAACCAATTCAAATTTGTCAAGATTTAATAACGAAGCCGTGTGAAATTTCAGCCATGTGTAGTCAGAGCTAAAACATGAAAGTTGGAACTCTGAATCAATTCAACAAGATAACTAAAAGATGAGTTGTCCCTGACATTTTCAATGTAACATTCATTATATTACTAGATACACTTGGGTACTTCAAATCCCAAGTGAACAATTATTTGATATTATCAGTCCTGAAAAGACTATTACTTAAATTGCAATCAAAGCTATGGATCAGGTAATCATTTTACTCTTCATTAAAGCTTACTAGGTTATTCTCCGGTATGTCCAAATAGTCATGATCCATAGGTTAATACTATTTATCTTGATCCAGATGGCCACAATTCTAAGAAAAACTCAGTACCAAATCCATTATAACAATAACAAATAGTCACTAGAATAATATTAGCATCACTTTTGTTAACAAAATTCCTCTAAAATTCTCTACTTTACTAAATTGATAGAGGCTCAAAGTCATAAATGTAACGAAATTCAAAACCAAATCTGGTTCATTATTCGTAAATTTGTTAGTCTCACCATAGTTCTTGCTTCGGACACTTACTCTGTCACGACCCCGTTTTCATAAACTCGTAACGTTACCAAACACATTCTCTGTATTTTCGTTGGTGATATTCTAATGTTTACTGAAATTACACAACAACCACTTTTTTCAACTTTGCCGTTCAAAATTTTTCAGAAGATACATAAGGGGGGGGGGGGACAGATCTTTCAATTCATCTTGCGGTAACATAGCTCTGTTCTTGGCGTTTTCACCAATAATGTGTAATGCATTATATGTTTAAAAATATTTTTTTCCTTCGGTAATCACCTTTAACTTCCGTTTTTTGGCATTTTTCACCAATTTAATCTCTGTTAAATTTTCAAAAAACTTCTTATTTTTATTATTTTCTCAAGAAAATCGCTTGACTCTGCATCCTCACAAGCTATGCTCCACAAAATAATATTTTTGTCAGTAAATACATATCCTCTTTTTATTATATACGAGTCAGACTAGGTTACGGGACCATTTAGGAGAGAGACGCGTTGTTTTATATTTTTAATATTTGTTTTTGATGTAGTTAGGTTTACGCTAAGAGTTTTAACTTCAGTTTGTGATTCCTTCACGCTTGTTTAAAGCTGTACAAATTTAATTTCAAGGGTTCCAAGCTGAGAAGTTAATTCATCAAGGTTCTTTGAATTTTTGTCCATTTATTCCCATCTTCTGTTACTATTTGTAAGATATGAGTGAGTTTTCAGTCAGTGTCTGTAACTCTGGGCACGACCATTGATCTAAAATAAACGCATTAGCTCTATGGATTTTTTTTTATCAACAAATGGGTCATAAAAAAAACATTGAAATATCCATATAATACTTATAAAACTGAACGTTAACTCTTAATATCAAAATAGGTCCCGACGCATATAATTGTGTCTGGGACGATTAAAGAAAAGGACACTTCCACTAAAAATACACTTCCTCGGAAAAATCAACTCTGAATCGCTGATTATATCTTGAACATGGATACCCCTCTTTAAATTAGAAGAAATTGTTGCACCAAGTAATTTAAAGGATAACAAAGAAATTTCCGGGGGATAGGGTTGACAAAACGGGGTGTGATTTTAAGGAAATATATCGGCATTCTCATTAATTTGGATGGGGTTTAATCTCATATCTAAGTTCGAGGCATCGTCTGCAATGACATTGAGGATGCTTAGATGGTTGCTTATGAAATTTTTATAGCAGGGTATTTATATTAAATTTCTAGAAATTTCCATATAAGGAATTTTATCTGTCAGGAAATTTTTTAGCAAGGCTATTAATAGTTAGATGGATAGATAGTTTATTTTAGCCCACCATTAAACAAAAATATGGTGAAATATAAGACACAAAAAGGAAACAAATAACAATACGAAACACGCTATTTCAATGTTGAAATCTGTGGAAATATGTGTAATTCTCTTTTTCAAAATCTAATTTTCTATAAAAGTTTGTATAACCTTAATTATCAAAGGCTCACAACCCAAAATATAGCCCTTATTATTCATGGGTTCAAAAATAATTTCACACAGCTTAATTTAAACTCTTAATTTCAAATTTAACAGCTTAATTTTAACTTAATTAAGTCACACAGGCTTAATTTAAACACTACGGTTATTATTAATGCTTTGACATCAATTTTAGCATGTTTCTGAGAGTCTTTTAGCGAAACTAGATCTGGTTCACTTTTATGAACTATGTTTTGATAAAAAAAAAGTTTTTCCCATGCAAGTAAAGAACGAAGTTGAAAATTAAAACGAACAAAAATTACTGCGGCTTATGCAACATATTTTTGAAAAACTGTTCCAAACAAACTGTTCCAAAAAAATAATACTTCCAAAACTTCTTGCAATTATTTTTTATAAATGAGCTACTATCGAGGAACAAGTAAGAAACATTGATGAGCTAAAAGGCAATCCTAATAATGAAATAGGTTTAGCAATATTTTCTAAGCTATTATTTCGAAACTCGTGGTCACTTCCAGAAAGATCATATGATCCAGCGCATGCACAAAGCAAGTCACACCTTCGGATTCCCGCACAGGAGTACTTTCCAATATACATATTTCTACATTTGCAATGGACTGCAACACGGCTTAAAGAAATCCGCCACTGTCACTTTGAATATGTCCGAAGAATAACCCCAAAAGAGTCACTGTATGCCCATCCGAAATTTAGGGGATCTAGAACTATTGGTACACACTCTCTAGCCTGTAAAATTATTCCCCACTTTAATACAGCCATAAGGATGTGATATTTAAAGCTGTTTTCAGTGGGCGGAAGGTTTTTCAAGATTTTTTTTCTATGGGATAAGTGCACACGTAAGTCATTCAGTGAGTTAAAGTCAGTAGGATTCTTTCCATAGGCTGCTATTTTTGCCACCTCCATCATTTCCTTTACATAATTCGATATATTGAAGAGGTCAATCTTGACTTTTTTGGTCGATTTCACCATTTCACTAATAAGACCTTATTTCAGAGCTGCTTTCACGAATGTCCTCTTACCCACAGAATATGCAAATCTCGTTGTCTCAGTGCCACTAAGGCAGACAAGAAGTCCAATGCTGTCAGCGAAGTCCCTTTGAAGAGATCTAGCCAGCTCATGCACAGAAAAAACACTGTCAGGAAATTGGAGGAATAGTTCCCTCTTGTTGTACTCTTCCGTAGCTAATAGCGTAGAGGAGTGTTGCAAAAGTATCACCAGAATATCAGTGTCATTGGCCCGAAAAAGACAGAAGAACTTCCATTCCTCAAGTTAGAAGCAACATGGACTGCTGTACGCATGTCTGCTTCTTCATGTGTCCTTTCAAACTCACGACTAAGATGAGTTAAAGGTTCCAGGTATCCTTTTCTAGGCAATATCCCAACACGTCGACGATCAGAGAAACCTCCAGCAAGTATTATGTCAAAGTTCCTACTTTTACTTCCAAGATTGCACCAAAACTCACAAACAAAGGCCACTAAGTTAGCTTTGGACAAAGAACTTCTAAGAATTGATTGCCATGAATCACCGAGTTTGATGTTGTCTCAAAATCTATGGGGGAGAGTAGTTTTTGACCCTACCCCTGCCCCAAATGGTACTGCTGAAAGGGTATTCTCTCCCAATATATTCAGTCGGATGCAAATAGGTTTAACTTGCACAAAAGGATAGTCAACTTAATTTCATAAAATTTCAAATTCATGGAAAGCAATATTTACATGTCAAACTAGATAAATCGACAGAATTGCAGGGGGGTCAGCCATTTTGCCAGCCTTGACTTTGTAGGCTCATTTGACTTACAAGTGGGCGTTCGGTACTATTTAAAGGTGATGTAAGAATCTATTGAATTTTCTTTTAAAAACGGACAGACCAAATTTGAAAACAATGATTCGCACACGGTATCTCTTTTAATGTACAATATTTTGAGATGCAGGGTAAAAATTGGTTTCCTCAAAAAGCAAATGTGTATACTATGTTTTTTTAACAAGTAAGAAATGAATAATAGCTTCTGCTACGAAGTATGCAATGAGTATATTATTAATGAGATCACTATGGATTAGCATGACTAATGAGTCTAGGTGAATAAAGTGAAAACATACCAGATCAGTGGCACTTCTGGCCTCTCTTACTGTCTAGGCAAAATCTTAATTAGCGCCCCCCCTCCTCTCGTCTCCCAAAAATTTTCAGGGCAAAATTTTCATATATTAACAAAATTTTCTTTTTTTAAATCCTTATAATATTAATCAAATTCGATCTAATTACTTTTAATTTCAATGAATGGTGATGAAGATATGGGAAAAATGAAAATTTTGGATTCAATTTGGTTATACCAACTGCCAACTGCGTCCTCTACTTTATTGTAATAAAAATATAATTTCAAAAAGTACAAAATGATTATAACCGTTCGATTATTTATTTGAAATTATGTGCCTCTAAATTTCTGCGCCCAGGGCAAGTGCCCCCTGTGACCCTCTCTAAAACCGCCTCTGGACTAGATTAGCCAGAAGGCGCTCGTTAGCATTAGCAAACTATTTCTTACGGTCCATTATGTTGTGTTGACACAGCTGATAGCCCCTCCTATTAGAAACCCGGATGAAAAAAATTCGAATCCACTTCTCTCAACAAAATGTAACTGATCTTGTTGAAAGTTCTTTAAGTTCTGTCAAATCTTTAATTTCATTGAAGATTTTATGAAAAAAAATTTGTTTTGGTTTAAAAAAAAAACGCTTATGACCAAAAATGTGTTCGCAATTCCTTCTACCCAAAAAGTCGCGGTCCATGTTTTCAGTAGCTCTGGTGTAGGGTATGCATTTTTTTAGTATCATTATTGTTTTTTGAGGTCTATCAACCTCTTCTTTTTGATGTAAAAATTGCAAATTTCCTGATAACTCTGACTCTCCGACGTATTTGCTGGATTGCATTTGGACTTGTTTCAATTCAGTTCCCAGCAAGGGTCATATGCAAATGAAATTCCGGAGCAAAATTGGAAATTTGTTTTTATCGGATTAGTTTATATGTAAAACGTGCCTAAAAAAAAAACAGGGTTTAAACCTACCGCAAATCAAATGTACGACCATGCACCACAAACATTATCCTGGAAAACGAAACACAGTATCAAAACATAACGTCACTGACGTTCTATAGAGTGGGTGAGTCTGTTGATGTAAGCGGTAAAGTCTTCAGTGATTCTAATGACGTGGAAACTTCACAGTCATACCATTTCAGCAAAAATTGCACGTGGAGTAGGAATACTTAGAACAGTGAAGCATGTTCTGCCCCAGAGTACTCTTCGTACGATATATTATGCAGTCATTTACCCGTATATATCATATGGATGTGTCATGTGGAGCAGCAACTTTTATGTGAACTACAAGCGTGTGCAAGTGTTACAGAATAAATACAGAATAAAGTGTTACAGAGCGAAAATAATTGGGAAGAATATACAAAATGTGAACAACCTTCGTTAGATTCAACCCCTATGCAACCCAACTCCCGTTTCACCCAACCCTGATTTACTCAACCCCCATTCAAATCAATCTCATTCAGCTAGACCCTCCTTAAATCAACCATATAGGCTGCCTAGAAAATGTAATTCTGCCCGTTTTGTCGGAAATGATAAAAGTTAAATCGAATGAAATGGTCTTTATTCATTGGTTGATTCTTATGTAGGTGTTTTTTTTAGGCTGTTTTAATGCAAAACTATTCCTCCTCTCCCTCTATAAATTAAAAATTTGTCCTGGTGCTTTATATATTAGAAATTAGCAAAAATTTTCATGCCCAGGGCCCAATCACACTTGAATATTATGGTTGCAGCAATAGGGCTGAACAGGGGTCGAGTCTTTTAGGATTTGGTTATACGGGGGTTGAGTTTCAGAACAGTTGAGTTAAATTAGAGTTGAATTGCAGAGGGGTGGAGTTGAATGGGTGTTGAGTTAAACGGATTGAATTAAACAGGGGTTGAGTTGCATGGAGGTTTTGTCAATTAAGATTGAATTAAATGATGGCTGAATTGCACGGAGGTTGAGTTCAAGAGTGTGGAGCTCAATTGGGGTGGAATTATACAGGTTTGAGTTTAATGGGGAATTAAGCGGGGGTTGGGTTTAACGAGGGCCCAGTTAAAAGGGTTGAGTTGGACGGGGTTCAGTTTAATGTGGATTCAGTTTTACGCACACTATGAAATTTGGTTGGGAAGGTAATGAAATTTTACGTCCCCGGTGTCGACAAGGTTATCAATTAAAGTGTTAAGTAAAACGGGGAACCTCCGAAGTTGCCAAATTGCTCAAGTGATATTTCCAAATGATTGTGTTTGAGCAGTCTTTCCTAAAGAAGCGTGGCAAAAAGTCAGACTATAGCGTGAAGAGCGAAGGTTGGGGAAGGGTCTCCCTTATATACGAAATAATTCTGTTCTTTATAAATTTTAATAAACTTCTTTCTTTACAGTTGAAAAAAACTTGTTTTTTTTTTAAATTTAGTTTCTCATCATTCGTCAAATCATACCAGGAACCCCCTCCCCCACTTAAAACTCAAGTAGAAGACTCCCCCAGGTACTTATCCTATTGTTAAATCCCCTCCCTGCTGAAATCCCCCCAAAAAAGAATCCGTATGCCTATAGATCCCAATAACAAGTCCTATATGTGAAGAATGGGCACATTTTGTTACTTACAGCCCTTTTCCCTGGACCTATGGGAGTCATGCTGTCAGCAAAGACATAGTTACTGGACCTTTTAACTATTCTGAAACAATTTTTGATTGGATGTGTTTGGGGAAAAGGGGAGCTTGTTGCACAAAAGGAAACTAAAGCTTTTACTTTTCGTTCGTTTGAGTGATCTTTCGCCGTGATCTTTCTTCTGTCGAAAAATACAAATTCGAAGCCTGTACTTTGCTTGAAAGCTCTATAGTAGGGTTCTCGGATATCCTGAATATGATGGTGTAATTTTCATTAAGATTGCTTGATGTTTTCAGAGTGTTTCCCTGTTTTTAGGAAATGAAGCAAAATTTCTCGGACCCGTAGCTTTTGATGGGTAACATTAAACTTAATGAATTTTGTATATTTGGAATCTTAGGCTGCGCAATAGCGCTGTCTAAGTAAAGAATAATGTCAGCAAAATATATATATATATTTTTTTTTTGGTTTCGGACTTGGGCACTTCGTATAGAAGTCCGTAAAAACTTCAAACGAGGCTCATTCGGTTGGAAACTGAAAGTTCCAGTGCCTTTTTTAATATAGTCGAATTAATTGGAGGGCAGCCAGGTTTTTATGGAAGGTGTGGTCGTATAAACTTTGGAGGGGGCTCATTGATTTGGAAATCAGAAGCTCTAGTCCCTTTTTAAGAGTAAAAAGGGATCGAACTGAAACTACACCCCTCCCTCCCCGCGCCCTATTTTCTTCAAATGCATCTTACAGAAATTATGAGAGTGTCAATTTGTGTTCAAAATGATCTAAAAATCACCAAGGAATTTGAAGGGGTTGAAACCAACCCCTCAGAATTTGGGGGCGAGGGTTTTGAGTTATGCCCCAGAAGCATATAGGGTTTTTATGGAAGGGTTGGTCGTATAAACTGTAGAGTAGGTCGAATTAATTATAATGGAAAGTTCTTGTTCGCTTTTAAGAGTCAAAAGTGATGAAGGGCAACTAGCTCCCGACGCCCTCTTTTCTGCAAACGCATCTGATCGAAATTGTGAAATTTTGAGACAGCCCCAATGTCTTGTCAAGACCAGAACATAATTTGCACTTTACTGAAAAAAAGGGTTTTTAAATGTTTTAACTTTTTTAACTTTAATAAATCACAAATTATTAAAAGTTTAAATATCAGCAAAGTACAAATTTAAAAAAATCAGTAAAGTGCAAATTATGTTCTAGTCTTGAGAAGGCAGGGGGGTTGTCAGCCCTACTCATGTTAATTTTTGCTTGTTTTGAGTTTGACTCGGTCATGTTACAATTTCAGTTCGTTTTTGGTTTCTTTTATTATTGATGGTGATTTTTGGTAGTTTTACGCTTGGTTGATTATTTGATTTTATTTCAGCTCAATTATTTTGAATCAATTTTATTCACTTTTTCAATTTTATTCGATTTTATTCAATTCTTTTGATGTATCTGTTGTTATCAAAATCAATTCAAAAAAACAAAAACAAAAAAAACACCAAAGCCAATCCCCATCACTCACACACTTCCAGAGCAATAACTATCATCAAATACAACTCCCAGCCCATCCACCCACTACTCCCCCAGCCTTTCCACCCACTTCTCCCCCAGCTCATCAACCCAGTACTCTCCCAGCCTTTCCACTCACCCTTTACGTTTTTTTTAAACTTAAACAACTAATGAAAACAATAAACAAATAATTCGCCCAAAAATACTCATTTAATCTATTTTTAAATTGAGGAAGATACTCAGCCACCATAACGCTCATAAAAAGTGAATTCCAAACAGAAGTACCAAGATACTTTAAAGTAAAACCACCTCACACTATTTTTAAGCTCCATAACCAAATTATCACAGCTTCTCATATCGTAATCATGAAAATCACTGTTGGAACGGTACAACTCCTTAAAAATTGGCGGGACTAGATTATTCACACAATTATAAACAAATATCGCGGCTTGATAGTCTCTTATCTACCCAACGTTAAGCAGCCCTAGAGATTTAATACATGCACTGTTGTTCACATTTTGTATATTCTTCCCAATTATTTTCGCTCCTTTATTCTGTAACACTTGCACACGCTTGTAGTTCAATTAAAAGTTGCTGCTCCACATGACACATCCATATGATATATACGGGTAAATGACTGCATAATATATCGTACGAAGAGTACTCTGGGGCAGAACATGCTTCACTCTTCTAAATATTCCTACTCTACGTGCAATTTTTGCTGAAATGGTATGACTGTGAAGTTTCCACGTCATTAGAATCACTGAAGACTTTACCGCTTACATCAACAGACTCACCCACTCTATAGAACGTCAGTAAAAACGTCTTATTTACATTAACACATAGCAAACTTAAACTCGTAAACACCTCCAGTCTTTTCAGGGCATTATTAGCTTTTTCTATTAAATCATCAACTGGTTTTGCAAACACTGTTAGTGCAGTGTCATCATCAAAGGAAGTAACATATACATCTTGCAGATAAAAGCGCATCATATCCACGTAAACTAGATAAAGTAAGGGGCCCACCACAGAGCCCTGTGGCACACTACACTTCGCAGGAAAAGAAGAAGGGACTACATCATTTAATACAACTTTGAACGACCTACCATAAAGATAACTCTCACACCATCTTAGACAAGTTCCTTTGATTCCAAGACTTCTCATTCGGTGAAGCAACACTTTGAAATCAACCGTGTTAAAGGCTTTTCTGATGTCAATGAAAATAGACATAGGTATGACACCTGAGTCTAATGAACAGTTTACAGCTTGAACAGGTGCTGCAAGCCGTGCGTCGTGGAGTGACCCTTATGAAACCCAAACTGTGTCTGGCTCAACAAACTATTAATCTGAAGGAAATCACAGATTCGTTTATGCACCACTTATTCCAGTGTCTATGAAAAGATAGGTCGAATTGATATGGGTCTCCAGTTTTTAATGTCTGCTTTGCGACCGCCTTTGTGTAGAGGAATAACCTTCGCCACCTTAAGCTTCTCCGGGAAACTTCCCTTTTCTAGAGAAATCTTGATGATAAACACTAGACAGGGAAGAATATTTCCTAAAATAACTTTAAGAGCTCGCAGGGACAAACCATCAACACCAGCAGAATTAGACTTTAGTGACTGCACCGCTTTCTGTACTTCTTCACACGTACACGGCTGGAATTCCATATTTAATGTTTCACCACGGACATCACTTATAGTATTGCACTGCATTTCATTTATTTGTCAATAACACTAGATTGCATTTCAGAACCAATATTCGAGAAAAAATTTGCAAACTTGTTTACAATCCCAGTTGTATCATCATGGTTGCAACCATCCAAATGAATATCTGCCGTGGTCTCAACCCATACTCTCATTCAAAACATTCCATGTCTCTTTCATATTTCCTTTACTTTTCTCCAGCTTATTACCAGCTAATTATTCACCAGATTCCTTTGCTTTGTAAATAAAATAAATGATTCATCGCTTTCGGAATCCAAATATGATTCATAGAGCCGATTTCTTAATTCTTTTTGCTCAATTATCTCCTCTGTAATCTATGGTTTACGGGGGACAAGCTTCTTCCCTTTAATAACTTTTACTGGGCATGCTCTGTCATAGATAGGGGTGATAAATTCCATAAGGCAATCCAGGGCTTTCGTAGGGCATTCCTTCTCTTCGAACACTGGGCTCCAGTCTATTGCACTTACTTCTTCTGAAAACTTTTGGAGATTCCCTTTTTTCATCAGGTGAATATTTAGTTTCTTTTTCCGGATTCTTTTACATCACAACTAATAGCGACTGACAGTGGAAGATGATCAGACCCAGGAAACATAATAACATCAGAAAAACTTCGGTTCAAATCAACTGAACGAACAAAGACATTGTCGATAATCGTTGCACATTGACTTGTAATTCTAGTTTGAATATTCAAAAGCGGATATAAATCATTTGATATCATAAAATCTAAGAAATCGCTATTTTGAGTAGAAAGATCCAATAAGTTAAAGTTAAAATCACCCATCACTATATGACTAACACCATTTGGAACTTTTTCTAGGAGCTCATTAAATCCATCTGTAAACCCACACAAAGGAGTGCTTGGCGGCTTATACACCATACTAATTATATTATTTATATTATTAAATTCTACTTCTACTGAAAAAATTCCCCCGTACGTTCTCTCCATATACTAAGATAATCCTTTATACCACTCCACATCCCATCCTTCACCAAGAGCGCACGATTCTTCACATGTAGGTTGTACCCTGGAAATGACCAGGTCTTCACTCTTCGCCTCATTCTCCAACAGTGCGAACGCTACAAACTCCCCATAATTAACATGTTCCTTGATTTTGTGGCTGCTTTCGACTCTGTAACTCTCAAAAACCTTTGGCGAATTATGTTGGAAGATGGTATGCCAGTAGAATTCATAGAACTGTTGAAGGCCTAATACAGGCATTGCAAATCGACAGTAAGAATGCTGGGCGATGAAGCTGAGCCCTTCAATGTCGAAAGTGGTGCAAAACAGGGGTGCATATTGTCCCCTGTTTTGTTTAACTACTGTATAGACTGGATTCTAGAGAGTGCACTCTCGAGTTTTGATGGTGTTGTTATGGGATTGGGCATTAACGTGTCTGACCTGGACTACGCGGACGATATCGACGCTCTTGCTGCTGATCCAGCAAATGCCCAAGCAATGTTAAATGAAATAGCACATTTCTTTCTACTACTGGGTATGAAAATCAACGCGGCCAAAACTAAAGTCATGGACCTAAACATGCAGTCGGATTATCAGCTTGTGCTTTACGGACAAGAATAGGAAAAAGTCGACAACTTCACCTATCTTGGCTCAATAATAGACTCTCGGGGAGGCTGTGACCTTGACATACAGAACAGAATCAACAAAGCCCAAGCCATCTTCTCACAATCCGCCGCCATCTGTGGATCTGGCGGGAGATCAGCATAAAGACAAAACTTTCTGTTTATAAAGCAGCTGTTAGATCTGTTCTCTTCTATTTAGTCGAAACTTGGCCACTGAAGGCGCCTCATCTCCATGATTTGGAAGTCTTTGATCACTGCTGTCTGCGAAAAATCCTGAGGATTTGATACTCCGATAGAATCTCAAATATTGATGTGCTCCACCACTGCTGTGACATCGAACCCGCCGCCATGATTGTCAAACAGAGAAGACTGCATTGGCTTGGTCATTTCCTTAGAAGACCCAATGACCGCATCATAAAGCAAGTGCTTCTAGCTGTCCAATTGCCAGATTGGCGCTGGCGACCTGGCGGTCAATTTAAGAGCTGGTGGACAACTGCCAAAAACGACCTTGACCCCATTGGTGGATTTCGAAAGTTTGGCAGAAAGTGGGAGAGCTGCTGGCTCCGGTTTGCTGAAGAGCTGGCACAAGATCGCGACAAATGGGAGCCAATCATGCGTAGTCTTCTAGATGCCGGGCGAGGCGTCCGCGTCTGGTCCCGCAGCAAGTACAAGTAAGTACCCTGGAAATGCATAAAGCGAAAGAGACTGGTTTTCGCACAAAAAAGTTTCACATAGCCCTACAAAATCAAACTGGGAAGAAAAATCTTCTAATAACTGAAGAATATCTAACGTGCTTGATGTAACATGGACATTCCACGAGGATAAACCTAGACATTGGTTTTCATGAAGTGACGACTAATCATAAGGCGTATGCTGATAAATACTATATCTTTCTGGCTTTAACTGGCTCAACGGGAAATCATCATCATCTGCAACTAATTTTAACCGCATATTTTTTTCCTCACTTTTATTTTTTATTCTTTCTGCTCCTCATTTTCGTATGTCTTGTAACCGCACATTTCTTTGTTCTCCACTTTGGTTTTTGACTCCTTTTGATTCTTGATGTCACTTATCTTCCAGCCAGATATTTCTTTGCTGTTCAATTTCAATTTTAACTTGTTGTGATTGCCGTTGTCGCAAGTATTCTAACCGTATTTAATGTTCGTTTTTTACAAGGTTGCAGCTACTGATGTAACCTTGTGAAACTTTTCAGTTGTACAAACATGCTGATTTCCAAGTCCCCAGGAGTTGTTCATCAAACCAGGGGGACTAAAGGGAAAAGCGTGGGAATATACGAAGTTTTTTTTATTTGGTGGTAAAATAGGCTGTTTTTTAAAGGGTTGAACTGCTTCTCGGAAAAAGCTATAATTTGCTTATTTGACCTTGGATATTATTATTTTTAAACTTTTGAATTCCTCCCCCCCTCATTTTTTTCAGCATCCCTCAAATGTATTATTTCTGGATCATTATACTTTGGAATCTTTGGTATATTCTGACTGAGGTACCTTCTTCAGAAAGACCCATGAATAAGAAAAGCTTTATAATTCTTTTAACTTTGTTTAAAAAATCTGTTTTTTTTTGGCAAAGAATTCTGTCAGGCTTTCCCTCTCTTGTAATTTGATGTTGATTTAATTGCTTAATTAATTATGTTTTCTTTGGCCCGGAGTTTGACAGTTCTAGATTTTTGAATGCTTAACAGCTTTTTGACGTTTTGTTCTCTTGTTAACAAATTTGAGTTGTTAGATCAGGCTGTGCAGCTTTTTAACCAGAAAGAAGAGGACTGGAGGGGTGCCCGGAGCTTCAAAGGGACTAGAAAATAGGTTGCATTCTGGAAAATAAATTACAAAAATGAGCTTTTCGACATTGCTTTTTAACAGAATAGATGCAATAGACAAAAACTACCACAAATAAGAGTCAAAAATAATTTCTTAGACCACTCAGCTTTTCCATTTACGAAAAATTAAGCAAGAAAAACGGGTTTTGATTTTTAGAAAGCAGTGAATACAATAAAATAAACACTTAATTGAACAAAAATACTCCGAATATTTCGGCCCCACGTCTGGGAGCCTTTCTCAACGGAAAAAAAAAATTAAACAAAAAATGCCCTTTTTAAAAACCTTAACTTACATCAAAATAAAATATACTAAACACATAAAGAGAAAATAAAGAAACACACAAAAGAAAAATATAAATAAATAGGAAACAAAACCCAAATATTAAATAAACACTTCCATTCACTGGCGTATAAACAAAATCGAATGCCTATATTGATTCAAACACGCCTCCTCACAGTATATAAATGGAAATCTATCAAAAAATGAAGAATATATTTTTACTTAAACCAAAATAATAAAGTTCAGCTAACCCCCGGCCCATAACCCCTAATTAAATCTCACAAGTTCATAACCCAATGTTTGAATGATATATTGAACGGATTCGTTTGCTTGCAAGCGTAGCTGCAGTTCGTTTACTTTTCCCAGCAGTTAACCCATTCTGACCTTTGTTCGCAAGGTCATCTTTCGTTTCAGAACTATTATTAAAATCAGTGGTGGTTGAAAATCTTACCTTCTTTTCAATTCAACTATTATAAATTGAATTGATCCTAAATTCCCCTTCATCTCTATTGATACTAATAGCCCCATATATTATCTTTTTTATTTCTATTATTTCCCTGAAGCTTTGTAAAAGTCCTACAGACGTATCTACTATTTTTGTTTGATCAAATAAAATACTGTGATGAGGAAAATTATAAACATGTTCTGCAATAGCTGACTCAAGCGTTTCCGGTGTTTTATAATGTTTTAGAGAGCAATCTATGGCGTTCTTGTGTTGCTGTAGCCTATTTTCTAAAATCTGTTGTGTTC
>NC_142805.1:67849800-67892906 GCF_049724085.1 Artemia sp. Qi Xiang Cuo
TTGGAAAGGAGTTAGGTTAGGAAAATGAAACTTTCAGGGATGGGTCTAGTGGTGAAACTATGTCCTGGAAAGGTAGGCCTATTTTGAAGTACCTACCTCCACTCCTTCTCTGTCTAGTGGGTCCTGAAATTTTCCTACTTGGCAGGTCTATACCTATTGAAATTTTAACAAAACAACATTTTACTTTAATTTTCAGTTATACATTTCTTTTACTCTGGCTTTAGTTCTGAAAATGCAATTCCTGTTATTTAAGTAGAATTTTAAGCCATATCAATGTTTTTTTTTTCAAAATTTAGGAAATGTATTTGCATATCTTTAAAACCTTATAAATTGGGACTGAGCTTAGTTGTGAAGCTGAAAACAATTTTAGCCATCTGGTGGTATCCCCTTTCCAGGATAGTCTTTTTTTGTAGGTAATGTCTTTGCTACTGTAATTTATTTACTCTTTAATCTGTTTAGCTTACCTTAGCCTGTTCACTTACTCTTCAGTTTGCTCATTAACTGCACCCACTTCTTGTTTGATGCTCTGTTTTGCTTCATAACACATGATTCCATGTTGTCCTTAGGTTTGCTGGAATATTTATTTATTAACTGAAAACCCATCTACAAAAACTTGAAAAGGACAGAGTAAAATATTCTATACATCTGGACTGCTTTATTCTATGCTAAGTTCTAGTGTTTGACAAGAAATCTTTTTCTGAGCTTATCATATTTCCGCCAAAAATAATCTGATCTCTCACCAATTCATCCTATTGACCATAGCTATAATTCTTAGGAATTTCCTTGGGATCAGTAACATACTGCTCAATGGTTTCAAACTTCTTTTTTATTCTGTTTGTTAAACATTTAGGAGCCAAAGAAAGGATTTAAAACTGACTGGTTGTGCTGTTTGAATAGTCTTGAGCACTCATTAGAATACTGTACTTCTACCTGTAATGTCAAAGGTACTGAAGGTGTCTATATTTTTTCTCCTATCCATATGAGAAGGTAGGAATGATTCACTGCATTAGTTTTCCAGTATAAGGGGTCATGAAAATAAAAATGAAATAAATACCATAAAAAAAATAAAACCATGTTGTGACCAGATGGGCCCAGGATTGCACAAAGCCTCCATTCATGGAGGTCCCAAAATGAAAATAAAAACCATATATGGCCCCAGATCAAGGCTTACAACTTCTGCCCCGGCCCTGGGGGGGGGGGTTGTGTCGACACAGGAATTTTTCTTATCTGACCTTTGAACTATTTTAACGAAATAGTTGACACAGACCCCAAGTTCCCTGGGGATAGGATTGTAAGTCATGCCCTTGGGGCATATAAGGTTTTTATGCAATGGGTGGTTGTATAAACTTCAGATGGGGCTCATTTGATTTGAAATTTGAAGTTATAGTGCCCTTTTTAAGAGTCAAAGTGATCTTAGAGCAACCAGCCCCCCTCCTCTACGCTCATGATTTCCCTTAACACCTCCTATAAAAATTTGGAGATAACAGTTTTGTTCATCATAGTTGAAGGGTCTGGAAATTATGTCTTTGAGGAAGACAACCCCCCTATAGCTCTCAGGGCAAGGGTTGTAAGCTATGCCCCGGGGGCATATAAGGTTCTTATATAAAAGATGGTTATATATGCTTTGGAGAGGACACATTGGATTGATAATCAGAAGTTCTAGTGCCCTTTTTAAAAGTCAAAGTGATTAGAGCACTTTTTTATGTATCTATTGGTATCAAAATACCGTTTTTTAGAGTTTCGGTTACTATTGAGCTGGATTGCTCCTTACTTACAGTTCATTACCACGAACTATTTGATCTTTATCTAGCTACTGTCAAGTAGGGGGGCTTAGTCGCTCCACCTAAGACCAATTGAAGCTGTACTGTGCCAAGCAGAGTTTATTGCATCAATTAAGCGCTTCTAAGAAAACAAAAGCCCTTGAAAAAATAATTGCTAACTAGGAATTAGTAATTACTAATTAGTAACTACTAACGAGGTGGCATGATTTGTAAAGTTTAATGAAATTCAAGTTAATGAAATTAAAGTTTAAATGAAAACTAATTGAATGAGTGGAGTAAAAAAAGGATGTTTTATGGAATATTTACTATAGAACAATCTTTGCTGTCATTCATCATTATACTGCTAGTCTATTACTTTTACTTAGAGTTAGGGGATTAAGGCAAAATTTTAGGAATCTAAGTAAAGCGGTTAGGAATCTGGGTTCCATGCATTGATTTTTTTCCCCTGGGAGGATCATACAAAACCGATGATCGTAGAAACTTTGGAGGGGGCTCTGCACTCTAATCGCTCTAAAATACATTACAAAAATGACATTCGTTGCAAAAAACATAACTTGTTCCCACAAAAGGATTTTCGTTATTAATTAGAAAAAAATGAATTCGGAAAGGAATATATTTTCACTGTTAGTACTGTTAAGGTTAAGGTAGCATCTTAAGAAATTTTATACCTACAGTAACTCACAAAAAATTAATTTAAAAAGGTGACTGTAAAAGTTGAAATATAATTTTTGTTCATAAATTTCTGCGTGTTCATTTTGCAGACAAGAAAGCTCAACTTATTTCAAAGTAAAAAAATAATTCCTTATTTTTATTATTATCTTTTCATATGATCTTTTTTTGAAGTTTCTATGACAACACGGCCAAGAAAACAGAGGAAGGGAAATGAATTCCATAAATCCACATGGTAGTCTAGACAAGCATGGAGAAACCAATCAAAAGCCAGGCTTTACACCTCTTTACCAGTCTAGTTCAGGACCTTTTTTGAATGGAGCAAGGAGTAGTAGCTATGGGCAACACGTGCCTTTTGACTATCAAAGTCGAGAAAATAAAGGAAGGGGAATAAATTCAGTAGGCCAACATGGATACTTAGAAACACCGCAGAATTCCTAGGTCTCTACTAAAAGTAGGTAGGGTGCAAAAGCGGTGTGAAAATCCTAACTTGGTTCCAAATCATGGAGATTGAAAATTCTTGCATGATTCCGGTTCAAACAAGGTCCAATATGCCAACCTTTCTGCAAAAAAAGTTGTCAATAGGAATGGCGGAGAAAAGGTATTGGAGGGGTGGCAATCCCACTTTTTGCCTTCAATATTACAGACTGAAAATGTTTACGTGATTCTGCATCAAACGCGCTACTATCTACTTATTTTTCTGATAAAAAGCTGAAGGGAAGAGGACCGGTTGATAGAGGTGACAGGGGGGCACTGCCCCCCCTCCCCATTCTGCCGCCGTCGTAACGTAAACTTCGCGGTAGGCCTGACACACTTAACATTATCATGGTATGGGTTAAACCATTTAAATAATGCCTTAAGGCGTTTCAGATTTTTATATGATTCTTTATCCTACAATTTTTCACCTATGTGTGCCACAAAATATTGGGGAAAAATAGAAGAATGTTGGAGGGTCTAAGGACCCATTTTATACGTCCAATCATACTACTTGAAAATTATTGTGTTATCCTGGTCCAAACACCACAGAATTCCTAGGTCTCTACTAAAAGTAGGTAGCACGCAAAAGGGGTGTCAAAATCCTAACTTGGTTCCAAATCATGGAGATTGAGAATTCTTGCATGATTCCGGTTCTAACAAGGTCCAACATTTCTACCTTTCTGTAAAAAAAGTTGTCAATAGGAATGGCGGAGAAAAGGTATTGGAGGGGTTGCAATCCCACTTTTTGCCTTCAATAGTACAGACTGAAAATGTTTACGTGATTCTGCATCAAACAAGCTGCTATATACTTATTTTTCTGCTAAAAAGCTGATGGGAAGAGGAAAGGAGGGAGGTGGTGACAGGAGGGCAATGCCCCCCCTCTCCATTATGCCACCGTCTCGACTTATCCCCCGCTTTATGCCTTATCCACATCTCCGCGTCAAGTTAGGATTTAAACCGTTAAAATACTGAATTAAGACTTAGCTGATTTTTCTCTGAGTCTTTATCCTACCATTTTTCACCTATGTGTACCACAAAAATAAAGTTATCAGCATCTTGGAAACTTTCAAATTGTTTACCTAATGAACTAATATATCTACAAGAAAACTGAAGCGTGATGCCGAGTACTTTCATTGGATCATAAGAGATTATCAGCAAAAAAAAAAAATTATCTCTTATTTATTCAAAATTTGATTTTCTTGTCGCCGGCCAGCTTGCTAACAGTACAACTAAGAAAGGAGCAAAGGGCAAGCTTTAATCTCTTTAGCAATAAGAGGACTGCTAAGGTTTAGGAGGGGTATGATACCATTTCCCTGCCTGAGTCCCAAGAGCAGAAATTGAAACATAATCACAGACAAAATGGCTTATAATAATAGATTGCAGCACTTAAGGAGCCGTATAAATATGCCCCATGTACAAATCCCTAATTTATTCTGTTGAATATTCAAGAAACTATTTTGGTGATTAAAAATACATATATAATAGTATTAGTAAAACACTTTTTTATAGATAGAAGGACTATTGACAGAATCGAGGAATCAAATACCATTTAAGATAAATCATACCATTTAATGTAAGTATACAGAGCACTAGTTACATAGTAGGTAAAATGTAAATTAAAGGCACTCCATATGGAAATGAATCTCTGGAATTAAAATATTTCCTTGCTTTTTCTACAATTGTTTAAGCATAAACGTCTGAAGACAACACAGGATATGATTTGGAAAACTGAAGAGACGTCGCAAATGCAGTTGGAAGACACAGCTCATCTATATACGGAACAATCTTGAGGTTGCATTAAACATTTTAGCACATCATCGAATGATACTAGTCCTAAAATTATGTCTTTCACAATGCAATAATTTTTCTTTTTCACAACAAGAGCTCTTGTACTTCCTGTTCCTCTAAATTCTCGGAGTACATCAGACACATTCACATCTTCTGAAATTTTCATCTCTAAAGCATGCAAACGAAACTCATCGACACGAAAAACATTACTTCTTTGAGAAACATCTAGTGCACAGAATTCCTCCAATAGCACATATCCAATAACAGTTTTACTCTTGTTCCTTACGATGATCTCTGAGTGCCCTCTGGCAACATAATTCAAAATTCTTTGAGGGCTAAGTTGTTCTCCCATCTTGACTGTGCCAATAGCTTTGTAGCACATTTTTTGACAACTCTTTGAATGTGCATGGTTTGACACCTGGATTTTTCTCATCACATTCTTAACAGGGAGTTTGCCGATTTCGATTATTGAATCCAATATATTTTCTTCTTCATGGTTTATTTCATCAGCATCCCGTGTTAAAGCAACTACAGCCTATAGGTCGTCTCCTGAAACTTTTACTCGGTGATTTGGGTCTTTCAAGCACCATGTGCACATCAAAAATTGTAAAGGGACGCTGATAATATATCCAAGATTGAGAGGTGACCAATAGTGCCAAAGCTGTGGGATCCAAGTCTCCAAGAACATTGTAAAAAAACCGATACTTATACAGCCGTGGGATTCTCACCAAAAAGCGGGTCATATGAAAAGAACAGTGCTTTGCCAATTTGCAAGGTCACATTAAAAACTTGCATAAAGAAACAAACCTTTTAAAACTTTAATAAGTAATGTACAGATCTTCCATTTATTAGTTTAAGTTTTTTCAACTTCTTATTCTCTTGTTTGATTGATTTATTCATTTGTATTTTAAAATCCAATTTGTCTGGATTCATTATTGATCGTGTCAATGAAAAAAAGATGAAAGACAAATTAACATCAAAAGCACCCATGACAAAGGAATGCAGTATATTCACTGCTTTTGGGGTTCTTCCATTTTCATAAATTTTGAATAGAAATTGAATTGCTTTCTCCTTATAAAAGTATTTGCTTTTATAAGGAGTATGACGTATTGTATGAGGTATTGTAAAAAAACGTCATAGTATGACGTATTGAAAATTCATACGTCATAGTATGAATTGATCACATAGACCTGGGAAAGATTTGGTGGCCAAATTATAGTTTAAACCGCGAAAGTGTATTTTTTTTTTAAAGGCTAGCATATAGAATATCGTTTGTATATATGAAAACGTGGATTATTATACACTAATATTTTGAGAAACGAATTTCGAAAATAAAACAAAAATATAACACAACTATATTCAAGCGATTTTGGTACTCCATTTATACAGTTGAAGCCGACTTTTGTCAAAATCAGCCACTACCTGACCTAGAAGTTTAAAAATGCAAATGGATGTACAGGAGACGCACATACATCTTAGACTGTCTCAGACTTGAGTACTTGGGACCTCAATGAGGTCAAAATAAACGACTTATACGACTTCACTAAAACCAGGGGGGTGACTCACCCTCCCTTCGGGCCACCCTAGATCTAGACTCTATCGATCCTTTAATTAAGCAATTTATCTGTCGAGCCTCTTAAAGTATTAATCCATTTGCTATATGTTCATTAGGTTGAAAGTGACGACGAATTATCGCTTGTAGCCTCTCTGGAGGAAGAAGTGAAACATCTAAAAGACAAAATACGAGTTCAAGACCAGCAGTTGCAGCACTACGAATCTCAGCACGTAAGTGGGTTGTTTTCAATGGTGACAGCTTGTATTTTTCTTTAGTTTTAGCTTTTCGCTGTTAACTTATGGCTTAATTTGTTTTTAACAGGCACCGTACTCATTCATTTTTAAGAGAAGGGGGAGGGCAATAGTAAAAAATATAGGGTAATTTAAATAAGAAGTGTACAGAAGCTTGATATAATCTACGAAGAAGGGGTGACCTCCCTATATGTACATCCCTGTCTGTAAACCAAGCTTATTCATCTGAATTTCTATATTATGCTTTAAATTAGCCAGATATATTCTATCAGTTGAGATTCGTTTTGCTTCTTTTAAGGTAAATGATATAAAAAAACAAAACAATAACAACATAAAAGACAGAGACAAACGCACACGGCTCGGTCCGATTATCTTAAGGTTGATACATTGATTTCCCTATAAAAGTTTTTCTGTTTGCTCCTTAAAAAAAAATTCAAGCGTAGCCTAAAATCTTGTCATGGAGCGATATTAAAGACTAGCAACAAATCAGATATTTAAATGTAACTGGTGCCGCGAATTTAGGAATAATAAAAAAAATATAGCGAAAATATAGCGAAAAATTAAAATGGTGAATAAAATAAACAGAGATAGACCATTTCAATGATAGAAAAAAAACAAGTTTTTTTTAGCTGAAACTAAGGAGTGACATTAAAACTTTACGAGCAGAAATTATTCCGTATACGACCTGGGCTGTCCCCTCCACAATCCCTCGCTCTTTACGCTAAATTTTGAAAACGTCACACAACTTTATTTTAAAAAAAAAAAAAAACTTTAGTGTAAAGAGCGAGGTATTGAGGAGAGGATTGCCGTACATTTCATATACGGAATAATTTCTTTTCGTTTTAAGCTTTAATGTCGGTCCTTACTTTTATTTAAATAAAACTAGTTTTTTTTATTTAATTAATCAATAATTCTTAAATAATGGGTGTTGTAAAACAATGCGTAAAAAATGAATCTTATAGCTCTGTAGGTGCTTGTAAGCCCCAGAAAGTGAATTATCAAGCTATCAATGCCTACTGCATACTGTACGAGGTCTTGTTAGCCCTCTACTGGGAGTCCTTGGAAGAGTATTACTCCGAAGCACAAGAAGACTTATCCCGTCTGGACCAGCTGGGCAGTGCCATTGAGTTATTCAGGACGTCATTCGCAAACGGTGCTGACGCGCGAACTGCACGTTATTTCAAGCAAATTTGTGGTCTTATGTCAATTTTAAATTCTTGATCAACCTTCTTAAGACCAGAGGTGGGTGTGCCTTGTTTGCCTCTTTTTTAAATTCTTGATCAGCATGCCTAAGGCTCTAGGCAGGCATGCCTTTCCAAAACTAACCTGACAAGTATGTGTCCAATAAGAGAGTCATTCATACTCCTGCCATTTACCCGTGCCCCAGCCATTTAAACATTTGCCTCTCAATTACTTGGATTAGAAGGACTATTGACAGAATCGAGGAATCAAATACCATTTAAGATAAATCATACCATTTGATGTAAGTATACAGAGTTTGCCCATGTCGAGTATTGAATCCAATATATTTTCTTCTATATGGCTTATTTCATCAGCATCCCGTTTTAAAGTTAATTACAACAGGCCCCTAATCAAACTGATTAGGGGCCAGAAAACATATTCGTCCATTCTAAAAAAAAACACTTTTTTTAGTCAACTTTTTGTTTAACCTGATTTTATTTTTCATTAAAAGTTAAAAATTTTAAACAGTTAGAAAGTTTGAAGCATTCCTACCCTTTGAAGAAAAAATAAACTATGTCCATTTTCACGATACGGCTAGTGATCATTTCAGTGACACTACAAATAAATTCGCAGACCTTTTAGAAATAATAATAGTTTATATTTTTTTTAGCTCAAATTGTACGGAATTAAATGAACTTTCTTTTCTAATGTGAAAAAAATTTAGTTACCCAGAAGAATTTTTGATTTTTTAGCCTTTCTTTGAGATATTAGTCGAATTTTACAGCACTTATTTTGAAACTGCAGTAAATAGAGAATTTTTTTTTATTATTATTTTAAAAATCATATTCTTGTAGATCTAAAACTTTTATTTGCTTTTTAGCCATCGGTAGTCGTCAAACACTCAAAACTTTGGAAATTGTATTTTCCAGGAAAAGTTGTTTAAGACCCTCTCACAGTAAGACTTTAATAATGTTACTATTTAGCAGCCGCTAATTTGAGCAAATCAGATATTTTAGTGGATTTTCTAATCGGCTGTGAAATTGTATAAAAAAATTTGATTTCCCCAAATCAGTGCTAGCTAAATCTAGGGATTATTAAAACCTTAATGCGAATGAGCCTTTATGCCTAAATATTATTGACTGCAATTTTTTTTTTCATGATTATGCTTTAACCAAGGTACAACAACCCTGCCTTTTTACAAACAAAATATTGGGGAAAAATAGAAGAATGTTGGAGGGTCCAAGGACCCATTTTATGCGTCCAATCATACTACTTGAAAATTATTGTGTTACCCTGGTCCAAACACCACAGAATTCCTAGGTCTCTACTAAAAGTAGGTAGCACGCAAAAGCGGTTTCAAAATCCTAACTTGGTTCCAAATCATGGAGATTGAAAATTCTTGCATGATTCCGGTTCTAACAAGGTCCAACATGTCTACCTGTCTGCAAAAAAATTTGTCAATAGGAATGGCGGAGAAAAGGTATTGGAGGGGTCGCAATCCCACTTTTTGCCTTCAATATTACAGACTGAAAATGTTTACGTGATTCTGCATCAAACAAGCTGCTATCTACTTATTTTTCTGCTAAAAAGCTGAAGGGAAGAGGAAAGGAGGAAAGAGGTGACAGGGGGGCAATGCCCCCCTCCCCATTATGCCTCCTTCTTGACTTCTCCTCCATTTTATGCCTTATCCGCTTCTCCGTATCAAGTTAGGGTTTAAACCGTTAAAATACCGAATTAAGACTTATCTGATTTTTCTCTGAGTCTTTATCCTACCATTTTTCACCTATGTGTACCACAAAAATAAAGTTATCAGCATCTTGGAAACTTTCAAATTGTTTACCTAATGAACTAATATATCGAAAAGAAAACTGAAGCGTGATGCAGAGTACTTTCATCGAATCATTAGAGATTATCATCAAAAAAAAAATTTATCTCTTATTTATTCAAAATTTGATTTTCTTGTCACCGGCCAGCTTGATAACAGTAAAACTAAGACAGGAGCTAAGAGCAAGCTTTAATCTCTTTAGCAATAAGACTGCTAAGGCTTAGGAGGTGTATGATACAATTTCCTTGCGTGAGTCCCAAGAGCTGAAATTGAAACATAATCACAGACAAAATGGCTTATAATAATAGATTGCAGCACTTAAGGAGCCGTATAAATATGCCCCATGTACAAATCCCTAATTTATTCTGTTGAATATTCAAGAAACTATTTTGGTTATTAAAAATACATATATAATAGTATTAGTAAAACACTTTTTTATAGATAGAAGGACTATTGACAGAATTGAGGAATCAAATACCATTTAAGATAAATCATACCATTTAATGTAAGTATACAGAGCACTAGTTACATAGTAGGTAAAATGTAAATTAAAGGCACTCCATATGGAAATGAATCTCTTTAATTAAAATATTTCCATGCTTTTTCTACAATTGTTTAAGCATAAACGTCTGAAGACAACACAGGATATGATTTTGAAAACTGACGAGACGTCGCAAAGGCAGTTGGAAGACACAGCTCCTCTATATACTGACCATTCTTGAGGTTGCATTAAACAGTTTAGCACATCAGCGAATGATACTAGTCCTAAAATTATGTCTTTCACAATGCAATAATTTTTCTTTTTCACAACAAGAGCTCTTGTACTTCCTGTTCCTCTAAATTTTCGGAGTACATCAGACACATTCACATCTTCTGAAATTTTCATCTCTAAAGCATGCAAACGAAACTCATCGACACGAAAAACATTACTTCTTTGAGAAACATCTAGTGCACAGAATTCCTCCAATAGCACATATCCAATAACAGTTTTACTCTTGTTCCTTACGATGATCTCTGAGTGCCCTCTGGCAACATAATTCAAAATTCTTTGAGGGCTAAGTTGTTCTCCCATCTTGACTGTGCCAATAGCTTTGTAGCACATTTTTTGACAACTCTTTGAATGTGCATGGTTTGACACCTGGATTTTTCTCATCACATTCTTAACAGGGAGTTTGCCGATTTCGATTATTGAATCCAATATATTTTCTTCTTCATGGTTTATTTCATCAGCATCCCGTGTTAAAGCAACTACAGCCTTTAGGTCGTCTCTTGAAACTTTGACTCGGTGATTTGGGTCTTTCAAGCACCATGTGCACATCAAAAATTGTAAGGGGAAGCTGATCATATATCCAAGACTGAGAGGTGAACAATAGTGCCAAAGCTGTGGGATCCAAGTCTCCAAGACCATTGTAAAAAACACCGATACGCATACAGCCGTGGGATTCTCACCAAAAAGTTGGTCATATGAAAAGAACAGCGCTTTGCAAATTTGCAAGGTCACATTAAAAACTTGCATAAAGAAACAACACGTTGAAAACTTGAATAAGCAGTGGAAAGATCTTTCCTTGATTTGTAGAATTTTTTTCAACTGCTTCTTCTCTTTTTTGCTTGATTTTTTCATTTGTATTTGAAGATCCAATTTGTCTGGATTCATTATTGACACGATCAATAATTAATGGAAAAAAGATGAAAGACAAATTAACATCAAAAGCACCCATGACAAAGGAATGCCGTATATTCGCTGCTTTTGGGGTTCTTCCATTTTCATAAATTTTGAATAGAAATTGAATTGCTTTCTCCTTATAAAAGCTTTTGCTTTTATACGGAGTATGACGTATTGTATGACCTATCTTATGAGGTATTATGAAAAACGTCATAGTATGACGTATTGAAAAGTCATATGTCATATTCTGAATTGATCACATAGACCTGGGAAAGATTTGGTGGCCAAATCATAGTTTAAACCGCGAAAGTGTATTTTTTTTTTAAAGGATCGCATATAGCATATCGTTTGTAGATCTAAAAACCTGGCTTAATTTAAACGACTATATTGATAAACTACATTAGAAAATTAAACAATAAAATAACACAACTCTATTCAAGCGAGTTTGGTATTTCATTTCTACAGTTGAAGCTGAATTTTGTCAAAATCAGCCACTTCCTTACCGAGAATTTTGAAGATGCAAATGTGTGTCCAGGAGAAGGAAATACAACTTAGACTTTCTAAGACGTGAGCAACGGGGACCTCAATGAGGTAAAAATAAACGACTTATACGACTTCGCAAAAACACGGGGGGTGAGTCACCTCACCCTCCCTTCGGGCCACCCTAGATCTAGACTCTATCGATCCTTTAATTAAGCAATCTATCCGTCGAACCTCTTGAAGTATTAATCCATTTGCTATATGTTCATTAGGTTGAAATTGACGATGAATTATAGCTTGTAGCCTCCCTGGAGGAAGAAGTGAAACATCTAAAAGACAAAATACGACTTCAAGACCAGCAGTTGCAGTACTACGAATCTCAGCACGTAAGTGGGTTGCTTTCAATGGTGACAGCTTGTATTTTTCTGTACTTTTAGCTTTTTGCAGTTAACTTATGGCTTAGTTTGCTTTTAACAGGCACGTACTCATGCATTTTTAAGAGAAGGGAGAGGGCAATAGTAAAAAATATCGGATAAATTGAATAAGAAGTGTACATAAGCTTGATATAATCTAGGAAGAGGGGGTGACCTCCCTATGTGTACATCCCTTTCTGTAAACCTAGCTTATTCAGCTGCATTTCTAGCTTATGGTGTAAAGTAACCAGATATATTATATCTTTTGATATTCGTTTTGATTATTTTAAGGTAAATGATATAAAAAAAAAACATCAATAAAAACATGAAAGACAGAGACAACAGCAAACGGCTCTGTCCGATTATCTTAATGTTTATAAATTTATTTAACTATAAAAGTTTTTCTGTTTGATCCTTAAAAAAAATTTCAATCGTAACCTAAAACCTCGTGACGGAGCGATATTAAAGACTAGCAACAAATCAGATATTTAAATGTCACTGGTGCCGCGAATTTAGGAATAATAATAAAAATATAGCGAAAATATAGCGAAAAATTAAAATGGTGAATAAAATAAACAGAGATAGACCATTTCAATGATAGTAAAAAAACAAGTTTTTTTTAGCTGAAACTAAGGAGTGAAATTAAAAAATTATGAACAAAAATTATTCCGTATATGACCTGGGCTGTCCCCTCCTCAAGCCCTCGCTCTATACGATAAATTTTTAAACCCTCACACAACTTTATTTAAAAAAACAAAAAAAAATTTATTGTAAATAGCGAGGGATTGTGGAGAGGATTGCCGTAAAATTAATATACGGAATAATTTCTTTTCGTTTTAAGTTTTAATGTCGCTCCTTACTTTTAGTTAAAGAAAACTAGTTTTTTTTATTTAAGTAATAAATAATTCTTAATTAATGGGTGTTGTAAAACAATGCGTAAAAAATGAATCTTATAACTCTGGAGGTGCTTGTAAGCCCCAGAAAGTGAATAGGAAAGCTATTGAATAATTTTAATTACATTAGAAATAACCCTTTTCGTATAAGCGATGTGTATAAAGAAATTTTGTGCTTTTGATAACACTTCCTTATAAGATATTTCTGAATGCTGAATAGAAAATATTCTGAATGTTTGATAATTGATGGGTTTATTTTTGTCACAGAAGAAAAGATAAATCAAGTCAACAACATATTTAGTTTTTTTTTATATGTAAGTGTATATATGGTGGTTTTAGAAAGAAGGGTTTTGGCGTTTAATGTTTATTGTGATTCTAGAAAATAATTTAATTAATGTTAAGAATTTTTTTAATGCTCTTAATAAATCTGCTGCTCCACCAGTTTTGGCGAACCAATGAAATTGTGACTTTTGTTGGCAGACTCTTTTGTTCGGCACTCATTAAGTATAAATATCACGAAAGTAAACTACATCTACGCCAAGGGGTTGCGGTAAAGCAACGTTTTAACAATTTATTGGGACTTTGGAGAAACATAAATGTTAACGTGAAATGACGTAGGTTTATAACGATAACGAATGAAATTAAAAGGAATTTCAAGAGAAAGGCTACTATCAAGCTATCAATGCCTACTGCATACTGTACGAGGTCTTGCTAGCCCTCTACTAGGAGTCCTTGGAAGAGTATTACTCCAAAGCACAAGAAGACTTATCCCGTCTGGACCAGCTGGGTGGTGCCATTGAGTTATTCAGGACGTCATTGGCAAACGGTGCTGACACGCGAACTGCACTTCAGGAGGCAAGCGATACCTTAATCCAGTGGTTTTAAGAAATAAACCAGCTGATCTATACTTCTTTTTCGGATAAAAAGGTTACGGGACGCGTACCGGATGATGGAGGGGACAGGAGGGCACGGCCCCCCCCCTCCCCATTCTTCCTACGTCGTTTCGTAGACCCCGCGGTTGGGCTTACACCCATCACCGCGGCCTGTTATGATGTACACCGTTAAAATAAAGAATTAATACGTATCTGATTTTTCTCTGATTCTTTATCCTACCATTTTTCACCTATGTGTAACACAAAAATAAAGTTATCAACATCTTGGAAACTTTAAAATTGTTTACCTAATGAACTGATATATCTACAAGAAAACTGAAGCGTGATGCCGAGTACTTTCATCTGATAATTAGATATTATCAGCGAAAAAAAAAATTTTCTATTATTTATTCAAAATTTGATTTTATCTTCACCGGCCAGCTTGCTAACAGTACAACTAAGAAAGGAGCAAAGGGCAAGCTAAGAGGACTGCTAAGGTTTAGGAGGGGTATGATACCATTTCCCTGCGAGAGTCCCAAGAGCAGAAATTGAAACATAATCACAGACAAAATGGCTTATAATAATAGATTGCAGCACTTAAGGAGCCGTATGCCCCATGTACAAATCCGCGTCAAAGTAGCGTCAAAAAGAAAGGTCCAATTAATCTTCGTGAAGATAAGCCACACCACACTGCAATTTCTGGTAAATTAACATGGTGGTCGGCCATGACATAGTCAAAAAGTCGAAAGTTATTCAGAGTAACTCAGACTCAGTGATCTATCAAAACGCAGCCAGTAGATAGATGGCATGAATGTAATATGTTTGTGTTAAAATTCGTGAAGGACTAATTGTACAATCAGCTTTGACTTGTAGAATCCTTTTATGAGGCTACAGAGCTCAGCTGTTTGACATACGAACGTGTAATCTAGATGAGAGTTTTGTTAATTAGATAAATTAGTGACGCGCATGAAATATATTGATATATTTCTATAACTGTTAGGCTTTGTCTATATTTAGGACTTTCTGGAAAGCTGGACCGTAAATCTAGGGAAACTTTAAGCTGAAAACAATGAAGGTGAATCCTGGTTGGTTCGGGGAACGTCTAAGAAGGGTAAATCCTACCAATCTCCAGCAAGGCTTGTATTGATTTGTCGAGCCAGATTTTCCAATTTAGTTTTCTATACAATACTAAATGTTGACGTGCTCTTATACACCGTTCAGTATTTTCTATCAATGTACTTTTAGTATAGTTTTGAGTTTTATACTAATATAATATCAAATTTTTCATTTTTATTATTGTTATGATATTTTTCAGGGATCGGTACATTGAGCAACTCTTATACCAGATAGAGCAGTTGACTGAGGAACTGCAGAGGGTCAAATCTGACTATCGTCGATACCTCGAGGAATACCTTGAAAGAATCCATGAACTAGAAAGTGTCGTATCTGATCATGATCGTGAGCTTAATAGAGAAAGAGAGGCAAAGGTGGATATGATACGTCAACTTGAAGATGGTACTAAAATCGCTGAAGCTGAAACAATTCAAAGGATACAAAACGCAGAAGGTAGAATTCTTATGATTGATCAACGCTTTTAAACTTACTTTTTGCTTTGTGACGCAATGTGCAATCCAGTCATGATTTATTTTCCTTTGATAAATACTACTTATGAAAAAGAACTTAGTTAAATAAGTTTTAGTAATGACTTATATTGTTAACAATCCTATGACAGATGATTATGTTTTCGTGACTCCTTAGAGCGACCTCAACTGGTGCTCACAAAATTTATAAAGTTTTATAAATTTTTCTTTTCTTTAATTTTATAAAAGTTTATAAAAGCGCGTGTTGCAAAGTTGGTGACTGTTCCGGCGAAAATTTCGAGCTATTCAGGTCACACAAGTTTCTTCGTCAAATCATAAGAAATAAGTAATTGACGACCAAAATACCTTTTCATTTTATATTATCATTAATTAGTTAATTATTTTTTTTTAACCAACTGTAAAATACTTATAAATTTTTGATAAAAACAAAAAATGAAAACAAAAAAAAAAATAAAAAAATAAAAAACAACAAATCTAAAAACAACAAAAATTAATTACAAAAACCTATAAATAATTGATACAAAAAATAAAAAAGGATAAGACTATTATTTGGTATTAATTATGATTATGAACAGTACTCAAAATATGTAAAATTATGCTCATTATGTTGACTTTTTTATTGATTTATGATACAGGACAAAAATCAGATATAAAAAAAAATACACCACTTGATTCCCCATCCAATTTTCTTTCTAAGTGGAATAATCACTACGGTCGTATTTGTGTTCCAGTCCCCCTCCCAATAGGACCAGTTATAGCCGCAGGTTATATGCAAAAGTTTGTAGGTGTTGTGGGTTTGTATTTTGGTGCTTATTTCTCAGCAAAAGTTGGTTCAAATTAAAAATCAAAGCCAGTTTTAAAAAAAGGAACCATGAAAATTTGAAGAACTTAAAAAAATATGCAAATGCAAGAAATTAAAAATGTAAAAGAACTATATAATTTACGGTATTTGACGAATGAAAATAGTAAAAAAGGAATACATCATTTAATTCCCCCTTTCAAAAACAATCCCTTCACAACCTGCCAACCTGCCAACCTGCTAACCTCCTCCTAAAAACCCACAAATTACAAGCACCTTTTTCCAAAAAAAAATTATTTGATTTTTTTTAAACAAAATTGAGTTATTGGCCGCTTTAATTCTATTAGGGAGACCCTTCCACACTGAAAGAGCATAGAATCTAAGAGCGAAACCCGACGTAGTTGAGTATTGGATTTAATGAACCAGATGATCAACGTTTAGAAGTACTCAGGGACAACTTATTTAAACACTTGAATACAAAATCTGGTTGCTGGTAGTGACGCGGTTTTCCAACATTCAGAACACCAGCCCTTTTACACCTGGCACCAGTGTTTTAACACTAGTGCAACCCCCCGAGTGACATCAGTTCTTTGTTTTGAATTATTTGTATCCTTTTGTTTTTTATTGATAAAATTTCTTAATTTTTACAATGTAAATACATGAAATTTTTTTCAAAAAAAAAAAACTATTTTTAAAAAAGGTATTTAAAAAAAACCATTTTGTATATCCTATTACTATATCTAGAACTAATGGGGGGGGGGAGGGGGGACCCAATTTTAATTGGCGTTATTATGTTTGTAAAAACGAAGTGAGAATTAAATATTTAATTTTTTCCTTTCTCGTTTTTAAAGATCCAGCCTCAGTTTCTGCTTCTATTTGTTGACTTGTTAATTTTATACAAATTAAGGACAACTTATACGATTTTGATACCATTTAAGCTGCTGATTAGATCAATTTCATGGGACAGTCCTCCGCCTTGGGCCGGTATAAACTTCTAGAGGGGTGCTGTCTGGAAAGACTGATCTAATTTTTATTTGTAATAGTATGATTAAGCTTGGAAGACAAATTTGGAACCTAAGTCCATTTTCATATAAGAAATTGGCCAATTCCCATATGAAATAGAATATTTTTGTTTATTTATATTAAAAAGCATATAAAATCATTAAAAAATATATAAAACATATAAAACGTATTAAACACATAAAAAACATTATAACCATATAAAACTCAAATCTTGGGCGAAAGCCTTCTCTTGAATTCTTTGTTTAATTTTTTTCTCAGTAAATATCTCTGTACCGGGTCATCGGGTACTTTAATGTATGTTTAACAATGTTTTACATGTGTTTTATTTTTATTTTATTTTTTATCTTGAATGTCTGTAGTAGATCGTTTAGTTATTAATTAATAGTTAGATATTTTCTTAGACTGTGTATATTATTTAAAAAATATAATTAAAAGAAAAACTATATAAATAATCTTAACATTTTTATACCTTCTATGTGCACTAATTGAAATAAGCGAGATACAGAATCTGGCGCTCTGACTATTTGGTTTTCATGGAAAAAACATCGCTTTTTTTGGTTTCATATAAATATAAAAGCGTATGTTTGTCAATTCATTCATTTCTTTATCTTTCCAAAGAAATTGTCGTTAAACTATCAAAGCTAGAAAGGTGAAAATTGACACAGAATTATTTTGGAACCATGTAATAAAAATAGACAATTTGACAAAAAAAACTAAAAAAAAGGAACCAAAAATACAGTGCCATGATATCAAGAGTGTGAGGGTCAAAAGTCCAAGCTGCCAACAGTAGAAAGGGTAAGGACGAGACCTCAGTCTGCATTCCATTCAGACGGGCTGGAATCTATTCAGAACTTTTGAATGTCTCTATGCATTCTCTACTGGTTTAAAATCCCGTCTTAAAAATCCTTAAAAAAACTAATAAAAATAAAATAAAAACAGACATATATGCACAATGGATCAGGACCTTTTTAACGAATTTCTCTTTGTTCTCGATAATGGTCACAATGGTCACTAAATGTTTTCCAGAAGTATTGCTGTATGACAATTTGATGCTGAATCCACTAATCAGTGGGAGGGTTTTATATCCACTCCACTTAGGTGTATGTACGTCTTAGGTCCACTTAGGTCTAATATTACGATATTAGTACCATATATAAGATATTATAAATACGATTTAGTACTGTCCTGTTGTATGAAACACGTAAATTTTTGTATGAAAGACGTTACGTTACGTTCGCGTCATCCAAGGCATTTCAGTGTCATCAAGGAAGAAGGGGCCACAGCAAGGTATTTTCACACATATAGTTAATACATCTTATGACTACGTGAAATATTTTCTGAAGCTATTTTTCGGCTGGTTTTTTAGATTTTTCGGCCTTGTTATTAAACATTAAATTTAATTCTTTGTTTTAATTAAAAAAAATAAAATGAAAAAAAAAATTAAACTAGGAAGTGGCGAGTTAAAATTTAAAATCAATATTAAGTATTATAATAGTTAAAGAAATCCTAGAAAAAAAGTAATTTAAAACCAATTTACATAGTTATAATTTATATCACATGAGTTGCTGTTTCAACATTAATCTTGACTTACCTAATTGTCGCTGCTCATTGTTATTTTTAATTGTCGATCAGTTGATCTTCCTTTAAGCATTTAATTGATCTGCCTTAAATCCCATCGGTGATGCTAATCTGTTTATTGAGCTTGAACAGAGCTTGAAGGTTTGTATTTTATTTATTTACCATTTTGGACTTCTTTGGCTCTCTGCTTGATTTTCGGGATATCAGCTGCATGTATTTACATTTGCTTTGTGTTGGGCATAAGATTCGTGTTGCACAAAGTTTTTTTTCATAATCTTTAATCGTTTTTATTTTTTATTTTTTAATTTAGCTAATTGTTTTGATAATTAATAAACTAACTGAACTAATTTTGTATTACTAGCAATTTAACTTTACTTTTACTTTATTAATTCTTTAATTTTTTGGAGGTCTTCTTTTCTTTCAATTTTCATACCAATCAAAAGAGAAACAAGAATAAGAAGTTAAAGATAACATGCTTTGTGTAAGCGTTTGCTTTGTGTTGGGCAAAAAAATATCCATTTTTTTTACCTTTGCTTTGTGTTGGGCACAAGTTAAAAGGACTAATTTAAACAAAAGTGCACAATAGGTATATTTGTGTACATTTTTCTTTAATCGCCTATTTTCTAGCTTAGCCCTAATATTTTTAATCAATAGATAATGATTTAACGAAAAAGGAATCTGTGTAAGAACTTCAAATGAAGTAAAAATTCAAATGAGTAAAAAATAACTTTTTTGTATCTTTTTAAATCTGTAGAATTACCCTGCCCTGTTAGCGGTGCTAGTTGTCTGTAATTCCCATTTACCTTAGGCTTAAGTACCAAAGACATCAAAATAAAAATAAGTTTAAACCGCCTGGACTCATCTGGGGTATATTTATACCGGAAAACCTTGATTTTATATGGTTTTTCTTTTATATGTTTCGAAACTTTAAAGTTTTTAGGGCAGTATCACGGTTCAGTGTTGCCACGCTGAGCCGTGAAAATATTTAAGCGAAACTAATTCGTTAAATTTAACAACACTTTTTGCCATAAAACTAAAAATAAAATTTTTTAAATTTTAAAACACCACTATCTAAGGGTTGTCCAGATCAGGGGTTCTGCAGGCACGGGTGTAGCTCCGATGGGTCGTGCGGTTGGTGGGCCCCCAGAAAAACTATAAAACTCGCCCAAAACGGGGTATTATAGTCTTTTTTTTGTTTTATTTTTTCGAGTCGGACACAATGTCAATGGGGAAGGGGTTCAGACCCTGAAAACCTCTCCAAATATGGCCTTGTCTTCAGGGCTGGCAACCCCTGATATCCTAAGTTTTGCCAAATTTCAGGGCACATCATATTTTAATTAGGAAATAAAATTTGTTTCTTGAGTTGTTTAGATTTATAATAATGGAAAAAATATATATTTTGTCTTTTCTCCCCCCCCCTCCACAGGTGGGCTCTGGATATGAAATAGACACCCAAAAAGCAGACCAAGAACTCTACACCTGGATGCTTAACACCTCAAACGCTATTATTCCGGAAGAAAATGTCAAATTAAGGTACGAATTTTGTATTTTACATATCTAATGACGCTGAAAAGCTCACCTCTACAGTTTAGGACTGAAACTACCTCTGAAATACTGCTTAGAAGGAGGGGTTATTTGACTCCTCTACAAAGAACTTGAAAAGATCCACACGAAGCACTTCTTTTTAATGTTAATATATTCATGTAGAATTACTCGAAAATGAAGTTATTCCACTTAACAAACTGATCATAAACTTCTCGTTAATTAAAAAAAAAATCCGGTAAAATATTATTTTTATTGATTTTATAACGCTCAGCCTGCTTTCGACGTTTATGACTGAAAACCTCTTAATTGCTGCTTGGGGGGGGGGGGTTATTCGTCCCCAATACAAAGGACTTGAAAGGAGTATAAAAACCTATGAACGGTTATTTTTTATTAACGGTAGATGACACTGCATCGATCTCGTGCCTTTGTTATGGTAATGTTTACTGCCATCTGCCATACTGGTGCAAATTGATGGTTAAAAAGCTTAAAAAGCTAATTAACTCTATTATCTGATCCTCAAAGTTTTGTCTTTACCCGTATTTCACTTTTTATTGTTTTTCCTCGTCTTTCAGGAATCGCCAAAAACACCAAAGCAGAAGACGTGCAAATAACACCCGACCAGATCTCCCAAATGATACCAAAAGAGCTCCACAACTTTCTTGTTTACCTTCTTGAAGAAGAAGAAGAACCGTGGGACAATCCAGATGTAAAACGAGACTGTATGCCGAAGACAGAACAAAGACTTATGAACATCGCCCAAGATATTTTATTTTCCGGGTTTTACGTCGAATTCCCAAAACATATTGGGCTTTCAGTTTATGTTTATTATAAGACTCGAAGCAGAGACATCCTTCAAGTTCTGAATAAAAGTGGTTCTTTGGTATCGTACGATACCATTCGACGACTCCTAGCAACAGCGGTAGACAAATTGAGGATTCACACCACAGCAGACAGCGTCTATGTTCCTCCTGGCATAATAAAAGATGATGATTCTTTGATCCAATTCATGCATGACAATCTCGACCTTCTATAGTCCTCCCTCGATAGCACACCAACTCATATTACTAGTATGGCAATGGTGCAGACTTCAGAGCTCTCAAAGGACACCCAATCAAAAGTCGCCGTGTAATCTAAGCGCCATAGAAACAGGTCAGTTGAATGTCTACCGAAAGAAAAGCTTGAAATCAATTGTCAGGGATCGAGGATCTTAAGGAAAACGATGATTGAGAAAGAACTCCTTCCTGTTAACTTACTTCTCGAGACTCCAAAAGAAATTAAACACCTGGACAAGGCAGTAATGCTGGCTAGAGAATGCCTAACCCAGCTTGTGGCCACAGAAGAAAATCCACCATCGTTACCAAGCTATCGAACGATTTGCAGTAAAGTCTCGAAGGAAAATGTTCCTAAAAGCAACGCGTTTTACTTGCCTTTCCTTCATGAAGCACCAAAAAACCATGCAACAGTCGAAAACTCTTTGCGAACGTTCATGGAGATAAATAAAAGTGTCAGATGTGATGATACGGTAGTCACGCAAGATTTCTTCATTTATCAGCTAGCACAGGGAGTGAAAAGTAAATACCTGGATGACTTCAAAAACGTAATCCTATGGATGGGAGGCTTCTACCTCCTGCTCAACTATCTCAAGGCAGTTGGTAAGATAATGGACAGCTCCGGACTCAAAGAGATTATAGTGCAGACAAAGCTGCTGCTTCCTGGTACTTGCGAAAAGGAATTTCAAGAGAAAGGCTACTATCAAGCTATCAATGCCTACTGCATACTGTACGAGGTCTTGTTAGCCCTCTACTGGGAGTCCTTGGAAGAGTATTACTCCGAAGCACAAGAAGACTTATCCCGTCTGGACCAGCTGGGCAGTGCCATTGAGTTATTCAGGACGTCATTCGCAAACGGTGCTGACGCGCGAACTGCACGTTATTTCAAGCAAATTTGTGGTCTTATGTCAATTTTAAATTCTTGATCAACCTTCTTAAGACCAGAGGTGGGTGTGCCTTGTTTGCCTCTTTTTTAAATCATTGATTAGCATGCCTAAGGCTCTAGGCAGACATGCCTTTCCAAAACTAACCTGACAAGTATGTGTCCAATAAGAGAGTCATTCATACTACTGCCATTTACCCGTGCCCCAGCCATTTAAACATTTGCCTCTCAATTACTTGGATTAGAAGGACTATTGACAGAATCGAGGAATCAAATACCATTTAAGATAAATCATACCATTTAATGTAAGTATACAGAGTTTGCCCATTTCGATTATTGAATCCAATATATTTTCTTCTATATGGCTTATTTCATCAGCATCCCGTTTTAAAGTTAATTACAACAGGCCCCTAATCAAACTGATTAGGGGCCAGACAACATATTCGTCCATTCTAAAAAAACACTTTTTTTAGTCAACTTTTTGTTTAACCTGATTTTATTTTCCTTTAAAAGTTAAAAATTTTAAACAGTTAGAAAGTTTGAAGCATTCCTACCCTTTGAAGAAAAAATAAACTATGTCCATTTTCACGATACGGCTAGTGATCATTTCAGTGACACTACAAATAAATTCGCAGACCTTTTAGAAATAATAATAGTTTATATTTTTTTTTAGCTCAAATTGTACGGAATTAAATGAACTTTCTTTTCTAATGTGAAAAAAATTTAGTTACCCAGAAGAATTTTTGATTTTTTAGCCTTTCTTTGAGATATTAGTCGAATTTTACAGCACTTATTTTGAAACTGCAGTAAATAGAGAATTTTTTTTATTATTATTTTAAAAATCATATTCTTGTAGATCTAAAACTTTGATTTGCTTTTTAGCCATCGGTAGTCGTCAAACACTCAAAACTTTGGAAATTGTATTTTCCAGGAAAAGTTGTTTAAGACCCTCTCACAGTAAGACTTTAATAATGTTACTATTTAGCAGCCGCTAATTTGAGCAAATCAGATATTTTAGTGGATTTTCTAATCGGCTGTGAAATTGTATAAAAAAATTTGATTTCCCCAAATCAGTGCTAGCTAAATCTAGGGATTATTAAAACCTTAATGCGAATGAGCCTTTATGCCTAAATATTATTGACTGCAATTTTTTTTTTCATGATTATGCTTTAACCAAGGTACAACAACCCTGCCTTTTTACAAACAAAATATTGGGGAAAAATAGAAGAATGTTGGAGGGTCCAAGGACCCATTTTATGCGTCCAATCATACTACTTGAAAATTATTGTGTTACCCTGGTCCAAACACCGCAGAATTCCTAGGTCTCTACTAAAAGTAGGTAGGGCGCAAAAGCGGTGTCAAAATCCTAACTTGGTTCCAAATCTTGTAGATTGAAAATTCTTGCATAATTCCGGTTCTAACAAGGTCCAACATGTCTACCTTTCTGCAAAAAAAAGTTGTCAATAGGAATGGCGGATAAAAGGTATTGGAGGGGTCGCACTCCCACTTTTTGCCTTCAATACTACAGACTGAAAATGTTTACGTGATTCTGAATCAAACAAGCTGCTATCTACAAAAAAAAAATTTCTGCTAAAATGCTGATGGGAAGAGGAAAGGATGGAAGAGGTGACAGGGGGGCACTGCCCCCCTCCCCAGTATGCCTCCTTCTCGACTTCTCCCCCACTGTATGCCTTATCCACTTCTCCGCGTCATGTTAGGGTTTACACCGTTAAAATACTGAATTAAGGCTTAGCTGATTTTTCTCTGAGTCTTTATCCTACCATTTTTCACCTATGTGTACCACAAAAATAAAGTTATCAACATCTTGGAAACTTTCAAATTGTTTACCTAATGAACTGATATATCTACAAGAAAACTGAAGCGTGATGCCGAGTACTTTCATCGAATCATAAGAGATTATCAGCGAAAAAAAATATTATATCTTATTTATTCAAAATTTGATTTTCTTGTCACCGGCCAGCTTGCTAACAGTACAACTAAGAAAGGAGCAAAGGGCAAGGTTTAATCTCTTTAGCAATAAGAGGACTGCTAAGGCTTAGGAGGGGTATGATACCATGTCCTTGCGTGAGTCCCAAGAGCAGAAATTAAAACATAATCACAGACAAAATGGCTTATAATAATAGATTGCAGCACTTAAGGAGACGTATAAATATGCCCCATGCACAAATCCATAATTTATTCTTTTGAATATTCAAGAAACTATTTTGGTGATTAAAAATACATATATAATAGTATTAGTAAAACACTTTTTTATAGATAGAAGGACTATTGACAGAATTGAGGAATCAAATACCATTTAAGATAAATCATACCATTTAATGTAAGTATACAGATCACTAGTTACATAGTAGGTAAAATGTAAATTAAAGGCACTCCATATGGAAATGAATCTCTGGAATTTAAATATTTCCTTGCTTTTTCTACAATTGTTTAAGCATAAACGTCTGAAGGCAACACTTCGATCTTTACTATTAAAATGTCAAGTCTTCCAATCACTTTTGACCATTAAAAACGGCAATTGGACTTTCGATTTCCAATCGAATGAGCCCTTTTGAAACGACAACTCTTTCTATAAACACCTTATATGCCCCAGGGCATAAATAACAACCCTTACCCTAAGGTCTGTTAGGGTGATTGTCATTCTCTAAGACTGAATTTCCAGAACTTTCAACTACGTTAAACAACTTGGCCATTTCAAAATTTTGTTTGGATGTGTTTTGGAAATTGGTGGGCGTGAGAGGGGTGTTAGTCACCTTCCAATCACTTCTGACAATTAAAAAGGGCACAAGCCACTCCAATTTTCAATTGAATGAGTGCTTTTCGAAGTTTATACGACAACTTCTTAGAAACTGGTGGGCCAGTTTCAACTGGCCCACCACGCCAACTTGTGCATATTTTCACTAACTGGTGAAAATATAAAACACGCCAACTGGTGGGTGTGAGAGGGGCGTTAGTCACTATCCAATCACTTTTAACTATTAAAGAAGGCATTAGTCCTTTCAATTTTCAATTGAATGAGCCCTTTTGAAGTTTCTACGACAACGCTTTCAATAAAGACTTTATATGCCAAAGGGCATAAATTAAGACCCTTGCCCTGAGGGCAGTGGTAGGAGTGGTTGTTATCCTTACAGACCTAATTTCAAAAACTTTCACCTACGTTGAGTAAAATGGCTATCTAAAAATTTTGATTGGATGTGTATGGGGAAAAGGTGGGCGTGAGAGGGGGGTTAGTTGCCCTCAAATCACTTTCGACTATTAAAAGGGCATCAGCCCTTTCTATTTTCAATCGAATGAGCAATTTTTGAAGTTCCCACGACCATTTCTTCGATACGAAGTGCCCTGCTCTAAACAACAGCAACAATAAAAAATAATGCATTATACCCACTTCGATCTTTACTACAAAAATTTCAAGCCTTCCAATCACTTTTGACTATTAAAAATGGCACTAGGCCTTTCGATTTCCAATCGAATGAGCCTTTTTGTAAACGACAACGCTTTCTATAAACACCTTATATGCCCCCATGGCATAAATAACAACCCTTACCCTAAGGTCTGTTAGGGTGATTATCATCCTCTAAGACCGAATTTTGTGAACTTTGAACTACGTTAAGCAACATGGCTATCTAAAAATTTTTATTGGATGGGTTTGGGGAGTTGTTGGACGTAAGAGGGGTGTTAGTCGCCTTCTAATAACTTTTGAATATTAAAAAGGGCACAAGCCAGTCCAATTTTCAATTGAATGAGTGCTTTTTGAAGTTTCTAAGACAAAGCTTTCAATAAAAACTTTAAATGCCAAAAGGTATAAATTACAACCCTTGCAATGAAGGCTGTTGGAGTAGTTGTCATCCCTAAAGACGTAATTTCCAAAACTTTCAACTATGTTGAATAAAATGGATATCTCAAAATTTTTATTGGATTTGCTTGGGGAATTGGTGGGCGTAAGAGGGGTGTTAGTTCCTTCCAATCACTCTTGACTGTTAAAAAGGGCACAAACCACTCCAATTGAATGAGGTCTCTTTTGAAGTCTCTACGACAACGCTTTCAATGAAAACTTAATATAATAAAACATAATATGCCAAAGGACATAAATTAAAACCCTTGCAATCAGGGCTGTGAGAGGAGTGGTTGTCATCTTAAGTTAAAAAGGGCACAAGCCACTCCAATTTCAAATTGAATGAGCCCTTTTGAAGTTTCTACTACAACTCTTTCAATAAAAACTTTATATGTCAAAGGGCATAAATTAAAACCCATGCAATGAAGGCTGTAGGACGAGTGGTTGTCATCCTTAAAGACTAAATTTCCAAAACTTTTAACTACGTTGAATATAAATGGCTATCTAAAAATTTTGATGAGATGTGTTTGGGGAAAAGATGGGCATGAGAGGGGGATTAGTTGCCCTCACATCACTTTCGACTGTTAAAAAGGGCATCAACCCTTTCTATTTTCAATCGAATGAGTCCTTTTCGAAGTTCCAACGACAACTCCTTCGATACGAAGTGCCCTGCTCTAAACAACAGCAACAACAAAAAATAATGCGTTATACCCACTTCGATTTTTACTATAAAAATGTCAAGCCTTTCAATCACTTTCGACTATTAAAAAGGGCACTAGGCCTTTCGATTTCCAATCGAATGAGCCCTTTTGGAAACAACAACACTTTACATAAACACCTTATATGCCCCCAGGGCATAAATTACAAACCTTAACCTAAGGTCTGTTAGGGTGATTGTCATCCTCTAAGACCTAATTTCCAGAACTTTCAACTACGTTGAATAAAATGGATATCTCAAAATTTTTATTCGATTTGTTTGGAGAATTGGTGGGCGTAAGAGAATTGGGGTGCTAGTCGCCTTCCAATCACATTTGACTATTAAAAAGGGCACAAACCAGTCCAATTTCCAATTGAATGAGTGCTTTTTAAAGTTTCTGGGACAAAGGTTTCAATAAATACTTTATATGCCAAAAGGCATATATTAAAACCCTTGCAATGAAGGCTGTGGAAGGAGTGGTTGTCATCCTTAAAGACTTAATTTCCAAAACTTTCAACTACGTTGAATAAAAATGGCTATCTAAAAATTTTGATGGGATGTGTTTGGGGAAAAGGTGGGTGTGAGAGGGGGATTAGTTGCCCTCACATCACTTTCGACTGTTAAAAAGGGCATCAGCCCTTTCTATTTTCAATTGAATGAGCCCTTTTCGAAGTTCCCATGACAACTCCTTTGATACAAAGGAGTTTAGAGCCCTGCTCTAAACAACAGCAGCAACAGAAAATAATACATTATACCCACTTCGATCTTTACTATAAAAATGTCAAGCCTTCCAATCACTTTTGACTATTAAACACGGCGCTAGGCCTTTCGATTTCCAATCGAATGAACCCTTTTGGAAACGGCATTTCTATAAACACCTTATATGCCCCCAGGGCATAAATTACAACCCTCACCCTAAGGTCTGTTAGGGTGATTATCATCCTCTAAGACCGAATTTCCAGAACTTTGAACTACGTTAAACAACATGGCTATCTAAAAATTTTGATTGGATGTTTGGGGAATTGGTGGGCGTAAGAGGGATGTTAGTCGCCTTCCAATCATTTTTGAATATTAAAAAGGGCACAAGCCAGTCCAATTTTCAATTAAATGAGTGCTTTTCGAAGCTTCTACGACAAAGTTTTCAATAAAAACTTTATATGACAAAGGGTATAAATTACAACCCTTGCAATGAAGGCTGTTCGAGGAGTAGTTGTCATCCTTAAAGACGTAATTTCCAAAACTTTCAACTACGTTGAATAAAATGGATATCTCAAAGTTTTTATTGGATTTGCTTGGGGAATTGGTGGGCGTATGAGGGGTGTTAGTTCCTTACAATCACTCTTGACTGTTAAAAAGGGCACAAGCCACTCCAATTTCCAATCGAATGAGCCCTTTTGAAGTCTCTACGACAACGATTTAAATAAAAACTTTATATGCCAAAGGACATAAATTAAAACCCTTGCAATGAGGGCTGTGAGAGGAGTGGTTTTCATTTTTAAAGACCTAATTTCCAAAACTTTCAACTACGTTGAATAAAATGGCTATCGAAAAATTTTGATTGAATGTGTTTGGGGAAAAGGTGGGCGTGAGAGGGGGATTAGTTGCACTCACATCACTTTTGACTATTAAAAAGGGCATCAGCCCTTTCTATGTTCAATCGAATGAGCCCTTTTCGAAGTTCCCACCACAACTGCTTCGATACGAAGTGCCCTTCTCTAAACAACAGCAACTACAAAAAATAATAAATTATACCCACTTCAATCTTTACTATAAAAATGTCAAGTCTTACAATCACTTTCGACTATTAAAAAGGCACTAGGCCTCTCGATTCCAATCGAATGAGCAATTTTGAATTTTCTACGACAACGCTTTCAATAAAAACTTGATATGCCCAAGGGCATAAATTATAACCCTTGCCCCAAGGGCTGTGGGGGGAGGGTTTTTCATCCTTAAAGACCTAATTTCCAGAACTTTCAACTACGTTGAATCAAATAGCTATTTAACAATATTGATTGGATGTGTTTGGGGAAAACGTGGCTGTAAGATGGGGGTTAGTTGCCCTCAAATCACTTTTGACTTTTAAAAAGGGTACTATCGCTTTGAAATTCAAATTGAATTAGCCATTTTCAAGTTTCTGAGACAAATGTTTCAATAAAAACCTTATTTGCTCTCAGGGCATAACTTATAATCCTTGTCCTGAGGGTTCTGGGGGAGTGTCTTCCTCAAAATATATTTTCTGTCTGAAAATCAACTACATTGAAAAATGGCTATCTCAAAATTTTTTATTGGATGTGTTTGGAGGAATGATGGGCGTGGGGGGGGGGCTAGTTGCCCTCCAATCACTTTTGACTATTAAAAAGGGCACTGGCCCCTTTAATTTCCAATCGAATGAGATTTTTTTGATGTTTCTACGACAACACCTCCTTTAAAAACTTTCTATGCCCCCAGGCCATAGCTTAAAACCCTTGCCCTGAGGGCTGTGGGTAGTGTCCTGAAAAAACACTTTTCTATCAGGTAATCAACTACGCTGAACAAAATGGCTATCTCAAAATTTTGATTGGATGAGTTTGAGGAAATGATTGGCATGGGGGGGCTTGGTCCCCTCCAATCCCTTTCAACTATCAAAAAGGGCACTAGCCCATTGAATTTCCAATCGAATGGACCTTTTTGAAGTTTCTAAAGCAACACCTTTGATAAAAACCTTATATGCCCCAGGGCTTAACACAAAATCCTTACCCCGAGGGTTGTGGGGGAGTTTCTATCTGGAAATCCACTACGCTGAACAAAATGGTTATCTCAAAGTTTTGATTGGATATGTTTTGGGAAAATAATGGGCGTGGGTGGGGGGCTAGTTGCCCTCCAATCACTTTCGACTATAAAAGAGGGGACTAGCCCTTTGAATTTCCAATCGATTGAGCCTTTTTAAGTTTCTACAACAAAGTTTTGTATAAAAACCTCGTATGCCCCTAGGGCATAACTTAAAACCTTTGCCCTGAGGGCTGTGGGAAGTCTCCTGAAAAAAATATTTTATATATTTTTGGTGAAATGATGAGCGTGGGGGGGGAGACATAGTTGCCCTCCAATAACTGTCGACTATTAATAAGGGTAATAGCCCTTTAAATTTGTAATCGTTGAGCCTTTTTGAAGTTTCTATGACAAAGCCTTCTATAAGAACCTTATATGCCACCAGGACACAACTTAAAACCCTTGCTCTGAGGATTGTGGGAGAGTGTCCTCCTCAAAAACATATTTTCCTTGGGGGGGACTTGTTGCCCTCCTATCACTTTTGACTAGTAAAAAGGGCACTATCCTTTTGAATTTTCATTCGAATGAGCCTTTTTTGAAGTTTCTGCGACAACGCCTTTTATAAAAACCTTATATGCCCCCAGGGAATAACTTAAAACCCTTACCCTAAGGGTTCTGGGGGAGTGTCCTCCTCAAAAACATATTTTCTATCAGGAAATCAACTACGCTGAACAAAATGGCTAACACTAAATTTTAATTGGATGTGTTTGGGGGAATGAGGGGCGGGGGGGGGAGGGGCTAGTTGCCCTACAATCACTTTTGACTATTAAAAAGGGTACTAGTCCTTCAAAATAGTAATAAAATGAGCCTCTTTCGAAGTTTCTACGTGAACGGCTTCCATAAAAACCTTATATTCCCCTAGGGCATAACTTAAAACCCTTACCCCGAGGGTTGTGGGGTTGTGTCCTCCTCAAATACATATTTTCTATCTTAAAATCAATTACGCTGAACAAAATGGCTATCTCAAGGGGTTGATTGGATGTGTTTAGGGACACGAAGGGCTTGGGGGGACTAGTTGCCCTCAAATCACTTTCGACCATCAAAAAGGGAACTATAACTCTCAATTTTTAATTGAATGAGCCCCTTTTGAAGTTCCTTTGACGACCCTTTCCATATGAAGTGCCCAGCTCTAAAGGAAAAAAATAATACATAGTACATTGTGCCAATATTGTTCTCATCTGCCCTCACGGCATAACTTAAAACTCTTGCCCTGAGGACTGTGAGGAGTTTCCTCCTGAAAAAAAATTTTTCTTTGTTTTGGGTGGATTTGTTTGGGGGAATGATGGTCGGGGTGGGGGGAGGGGGCTGGCTAGTTGCCCTCCAATCACTTTCGACTATGAAAAAGGGTACTAGCCCTTCAAAATTCCAATCGAATGAGCCTGTTTTGAAGTTTCTACGACAGCACCTTCTATAACAACCACGTATGTCCCCAGTTTATAACTTAAAACCCTTGCCCTGAGGGCTGTGGGGGTGTCCTCCTGAAAAAAAATATTTTCTATGCTTTTGGGGGATGGGTTTAGGGGTATGATGGGTGTGTGTGGGGGGGGGGGAGCTAGTTGCCCTTCTGTCTTTTTCGACTATTAAAAAGGGCCCTAGCCTTTCAAAATTCAAATTGAATGAGTCTGTTTTGAAGTTTCTACGACGATATGCCCCCAGGGCACAACTTAAAACCCTTACCCTGAGAGTTGTGGGGGAGTGTCCTCCTCCAAAACATGTTTTCAATCTGGAAATCAACTACCCTGAACAAAATGGCTATCTCAACATTTTTATTGGATGTGTTTGGGGGAATAATGGGCGTAGGGGGGGGGGGCTAGTTACCCTCCAATCACTATCGACTGTCAAAAAGGGAAGTATAACTCTCAATTTCCTATTGAATGAGCCCCTTTTGAAGTTTCTATGACGAACCCTTCCATATGAAGTAACCTGCTCTAAAGGAAAAAAAAACAATACATAGTACATTGTGCAAACACCGTTCTTATATGCCCTCAGGGCATAACTTAAAACCCTTGTCCCGAGGGTTGTGCGGGAATGTTCTCCTCAAAAACATATTTTACATTTGGAATTTCACTACGCTGAACTAAATGGCTATCTTAAAATTTTTATTGGATGTGTTTAGGGGAATGATCGGCGTAGGGGGGACCTTTGTCCCAGAAACTTTAAAAAGCACTAATTCAATTGAACAAAATAGCTATCTAGAAATTTTGATTGGATGTGTTTGGGGGAATGATGGGCGTGAGGAAGTGGGTTAGTTGCCCTCCAATCACTTTTGACTATTAAAAAGGGTACTACCCCTTCAAATTTCCAATCGAATGTGTCTTTATTTGAGTTTCTACGACAGCTCCTTCTATAAAATCCTCTTAACCCCCAGGGCGTAACTTAAAACCCTTGCCCTAATGGTTGTGGGGGAGTGTACTCCTCAAAAACATATTTCCCATCTGGAAATCAACTACGTTGAACAAAATAGCTATCTAGAAATTTTGATTGGATGTGTTTGGGGGAATGATGGGCGTGAGGAGGTGGGCTAGTTGCCCTCTAATCACTTTCGACTATTAAAAAGGGTACTAGCCCTTTGAATTTTCAATCGAAGAGCCTGTTTTGCAGTTTCTACGACAACGCCTTCTATAAAAACCTTATATGCCCCCAGGGCATAACTTAAAACCCGTGCTCTGAGGGTTTTAGGGGAGTGTCCTCCTAAAAACATATTTTCTACCTGGAAATCAACTACACTGAACAAAATGGCTATCTAAAAATGTCGATTTGATGTGGTTGGGGGAATGATGGGCATGGGAGGCAGTTGTCCTCTAGTCACTTTCGACTATTAAAATCTAGCCCTTTGAAATTAAAATCAAATTAGCCTGTTTTGAAGTTTCTACGACAACATCTTCTATAAAAACCCTGTATGCCCCCAGGGCACAACTTAAAACCCTTACCTTGAGGGTTGTGGGGGAGTTTCCTCTTCAAAAACATATTTTCTATCTGGAAATAAACTATGCTGACCAAATGGCTATCTCAAAATTTTTATTGGATGTATTTGGGGGAATGATGGGCGTGGGGGGGGGGGGGATAGTTGCACCGCAATCATTTTGGACTAACGAAAAGGGAACTAGAACTCTCAATTTCCAATTGAATGAGCCCCTTTGAATTTTCTGTGACGATCCCTTCCGTATGAAGTGCCCCGGTCTAAAGGAAAAAAATAATACAAAGTACATTATACCAACATCGTTCTTTTTCGAATATTAAAAAGGGCCCTAACCTTTCAAAATTCAAATTGAATGAGTCTTTTTTGAAGTTTCTACGACGATATGCCCTCAGGGAATAACTTAAAACCCTTGGCCTGAGGGTTGTTGGGGAGTGTCGTCCTCAAAAAATCTTTTCTATTTTTAAATCAACTACGCTGAACAAAATGGATATCTCTAAATTTTAATTGGATGTGTTATGGGGAATGAAAGGCGTGGGGGGGGGGCTTGTTGCCCTTCAATCATTTTCGACTATCAATACGGGAACTATAACTCTCAATATCCAATGGAATGAGCCCCTTTTGAAGTTTCTATGGCGACCCCTTTCACATGAAGTGCCCTGCTCTAAAGGATAAAAATAATACATAGTACATTGTGCCAACATTAGTCTTATATGCCCTCTGGGCATAACTGAATACCCTTGCCCTAAGGGTTGTGGGGGAGTGTCTTCCTCAAAAACATATTTTCTATCTGGAAATCAACTACGCTGAACAAAATGGCTATCTCAAAATTCTTTATTGGATATGTTTGGGGGAATGATGGGCGTAGGGGGGGGGGGTTAGTTGTCCTCCAATACCTTTTGACAATTAAAGAGGGCACTGACCCTTTGAATTTCCAATCGAATGAGCGTTTTTAAGTTTCTACGAAAACGCCTTCTGTAAAAACCTCGTATACCCCCAGGGCATAACTTAAAACCCTTGCCCTGAGTGCTGTGGGGAGTGTCCTCCTGAAAAAGTATTTTCTGTGTTTTGGGGGATGTCTTTGGGGGAATGATGGGCAAGGGGGAGGCTAGTTGCCCTCTAATCACTTTCGACTATTAGAAAGGGCACTAGCCCTTCAAAATTCCAATCGAATGATCCTGTTTTGAAGTTTCTGCAACAACGCCTTCTATAAAAACCTTATTTCCCCCCAGGACATAACTTAAAACCCTTACCCTGAGGGTTTTTGGGGAAGTGTCCTCTTCAAAAACATATTTTCTATCTGGAAATCAACTACTGATGAACCCTTCCATATGAAGTGCCCTGCTCTAATGGAAAAAAATAATAAAGAGTATATTGTGTAAACATTGCTCTTATATGCGCTCAGGGCATAACTTAAAACCCTTGCCGCGATGGCTGTGGGGGATTGTCCTCCTCAAAAACATATTTTCTATCTGGAAAACAACTACGCTGAACAAAACGGCTATCTCAAAATATTTTATTGGATGTGTTTGGAGGAATGATATGCTTGGGAGGAGGGGGCTAGTTGCCCTCCAATTACTTTAGACTATTAAAATAAGCACCAGCCCTTTGATTTCTAATCAAATGAACCTTTTTTTAAGTTTCTACGACAACGCCTTCTATAAAACCTTGTGTACCACCAGTTCATAACTTAAAACTCTTGTCCTGAGAGTCGTGGGGGAGCATCCTCCTCAAAGACATATTTTGCATCAGGAAATTCACTACGCTGAAAAGAATAGTTATCTCAAAGTTTTTATTGGAGGCGTTTGGGGAGATGATGGGCTTGTGGGGGAGGGGCTATTCGCCCTTCAATCACTTTCGACTATTAAAGAGAACGGGGCATGAATAAAGAGGGCTGGGGCATAAATATTTAATGCCCCAGGGAAATAATTATAACCCTTGCCCTAAGGGCTCTGGGGGAAGGGGTTGTCATCCTTAAAGACCTAATTTCGAAAACTTTCAACTAAGTTGAATCAAATGGTTATTTAAAAATTTGATTGGATGTGTTTGGGGAAAAGGTGGGCGTGAAAGAGGGGTTAGTTGCCCTCAAATCACTTTTGACTATTAAAAATGGTACTATCCCTTTGAATTTCAAATCGAATTAGCACTTTTTCAAGTTTTTAAGACAAATGTTTCAATAAACACCTTATATGTCCTCAGGGCATAACTTATAAGCCTTGCCCTGAGGGTTCTGGGGGATTGTCGTCCTCAAATACATATTTTCTACCTGGAAATCAACAACGCTGAACAAAATGTCTATCTCAAAATGTCAATCTGATGTGTTTGGGGGGATGATGGGCTTGGGAGGCAGTTGCCCTCTAATCACTTTCGACTATTAGAAAGGGCACTAGCCCTTCAAAATTCCAATCAAATGAGCCTGTTTTCTGCAACAACTCCTTCTATAAAAACTTTATTTGCCCCCAAGGCATAACTTAAAACCCTTTCTCTGAGGATTGTGGGGGAGTGTCCACCTCAAAACTGAGGATTGTAGGGGAGTGTCCTCCTCAAAAACATATTTTCTATCTGGAAATCAACTTCTGACGAACCCTTCCATATGAATTGCCCTGCTCTAAAGGAAAAAAAAAATAATAAATAGTACATTGTGTAAACATTGCTCTTATATGCCCTCAGGGCATAACTTAAAACCCTTGCCGCGAGGGCTGTGGGGGATTGTCCTCCTCAAAAACATATTTTCTATCTGGAAAACAATTACGCTGAACAAAATGGCTATCTCAAAATATTTTATTGGATGCGTTTGGAGGAGTGATATGCTTGGGGGGAGAGGGCTAGCTGCCCTTCAATTACTTTAGACTTAATAAGGGCACTAGCGCTTTGAATTTCCAATCAAATGAACCTTTTTTGAAGTTTCAACGAAAACAGCTTCTATAAAAACCTTATGCACCACCAGGTCATAACTTAAAACTCTTGCCCCAAGAGTCGTGGGGGAGTGTCCTCCTCATAGACACATGTTGCATTAGGAAATTCACGACGCTGAAAAAATGGTTATCTCAAAATTTTATTGGCTGTGTTTGGGAATATGTTGGGCGTTTGGGGGGGGGCTATTCGCCCTCCAATCACTTACGACTATTAAAGAGGGTGGGGCATAAATAAAGAGGGCTGGGGCATAAATATTTTATGGCCCAGGGCATAAATTATAACCTTTGCCCTAAGGGCTCTGGGGTGAGGGGTTGTGATCCTTAAACACCTAATTTCGAAAACTTTCAACTACGTTGAATCAAATGGCTATTTGAAAATATTGATTGGATGTGTTTTGGGGAAAAGGTGGTCGTGAGAGGCGGGTTAGTTGCCTTCAAATCACTTTTGACTATTAAAAAGGGTACTATCCCTTTGAAATTCAAATCGAATTAGCCCTTTTTTAAGTTTTTGCGACAAATGTTTCAATAAAGACCTTACATGCCCTCAGGGCATAACTTAAAATCCTTGCCCTGAGGGTTCTGGGGAAGTGTCCTCATCGAAAATATATTTTCTATCTGGAAATCAACAACGTTGAACAAAATGGCTATCTCAAAATTTTTATTTGATGTGTTTGGGGGAATGATGGGCGTGGGGTGGGGACTAGTTGCCCTCCAATCACTTTCAACTATTAAAAAGGGCACTGGCCATTTGAATTTCCAATAGAATGAGAATTTTTTGATGTTTCTACGACAATGCCTACTTTAAAAACTTTCTAAGCCCCCAGGCCAGAACTTAAAACACTTTCCCTGAGGGCTCTGGGGAGTGTCCTCCTGAAAAACATATTTTCTATCAGGAAATCAACTACGCTGAACAAAATGGCTATCTAAAAATTTTGATTGGATGGGTTTAAGGAAATGATTGTTATGGAGGGGAAGGGGGGGGGTAGTTGCCCTCCAATCACTTTCAACTATCAAAAAGGGCACTAGCCCTTTGAATTTCCAATCGAATGAACCTTTTTTGAAGTTTCTACAGCAACACCTTCTATAGAAACCTTATATGGCCCCAGGGTATAACATAAAACCCTTGCCCTGAGGGTTGTGGAGGATTTTCCTCCTCAAAAACATATTTTTTATCCAGAAATCTGCTACGCTGAACAAAATGGTTATCTCAAAATTTTGATTGGATTTGTTTGGGGAAATGATAGGCGTGGGTGGGGGGCTAATTGCCCTCCAATCACTTTCGACTATTAAAGAGGGCACTAGCCCTTTGAATTTCCAATCGATTGAGCCTTTTTAAGTTTCTACGACAACGCCTTCTATAAAAACCTCGTATGCCCCCAGGGCACAACTTAAAACCCTTGCCGTGAGGGCTGTGGGGAGTCTCCTGAAAAATATATTTCTATGTTTTGGGGGAAATGATGGGCTTGGGGGAAGGGCTAGTTGCCCTCCAATTGCTTTCGACTATTAATGAGGGCACTAACCCTTTAAATTACCAATCGAATGAGCCTTTTTTGAAGTTTTTACGACAACGCCTTCTATAAGAGCCTTATGTGCCCCCAGGACACAACTAAAACCCTTGGCCTGAGGGTTGAGGGGGAGTGTCCTCCACAAAAACAAATTTTCCTTGGCGGGGGAGACTTGTTGCCCTCCAATCACTTTCGACTATTAAAAAGGGCACTATCCCTTTGAATTTTCAATCAAATGAGCCTTTTTTGAAGCTTCTACGACAACGCCTTTTATAAAAACCTTATATGCCCCCGGGGCATAACTTAAAACTCTTACCCTAAGGATTGTGGGGGAGTGTCCTCATCAAAAACATATTTTCTATCTGGAAATCAACTACGCTGAACAAAATGGCTACCTCAAAATTTTGATTGGATGTGTGTGGGGAAATGAGGGGTGTGGGGGGGGGCTATTTGCCCTCTAATCACTTTTAACTATTGCAAAGGGTACTAGCCCTTCGAAATACTAATCAAATGAGCCTGCTTGGAAGTTTTTACGACAACGCCGTCCAGAAAAACCTTATATTTCCCGAGGGTATAACTTAAAACCCTTACCCCGAGGGTTGTGGGGTTGTGGCCTCCTCAAAAACATATTTTCTATCTGAAAATCAATTACGCTGAACAAAATGGCTATCTGAAAAGGTTGATTGGATGTGTTTGGGGGAATGATGGGCGTGGAGATAGACTAGTTGCCCTCCAATCACTTTTGACTATCAAAGAGGGAACTATAACTCTCAATTTCCAATTGAATGAGCCCATTTTGAAGTTTCTTCGAAAACCCCTTCCATATAAAGTGCCGTGCTCTAAACATTGTTCTTATATGCCCTCAGGGCATAACTCAAAACCCTTGCCCCTAGGGTTGTGGGGAGTGTCCTCCTGAAAAAAAATATTTTCTATGTTTTTGGGGATGTGTTTGGGGGAATGATGGTCGTGGGGGGGGCTAGTTACCTTCCAATCACTTTCGACTATGAAGAAGGGTACTAGCCCTTCAAATTCCATTCGAATGAGCCTGTTTTGAAGTTTCTACGACAACACTTTCTATAAAGACCCCGTATGCCCCCAGGGCATAATTTAAAACCCTTGCCTTGAGGGGTGTGGGGGGTGTCCTCCTGAAAAAATATTTTCTATGCTTTTGGGGGATGTGTTTAGGAGAATGATAGGCTGCCTTCCAGTGTTTTTCGACTATTAAAAAGGGTAATAGCCCTTCAAAATTCCAATCGAATGATTCTTTTTTGAAGTTTCTTCGACAAAACCTTATATGCTCTGAGGCCATAACTTAAAACCCTTACCCTGAGGGTTGTGGGGGAGTGTCCTCCTCAAAAACATATTTTCTATCTGGAAATAAACTACGCTGAACAAAATGGCTATCTCAAAATTTTTATTGGATGTGTTTGGGGGAATAATGGGCTTAGCAGAGGGGACTAGTTGCCCTCCAATCATTTTGGACTATCAAAAAGGGAAGTATAACTCTCTATTTCCTATTGAATGTGCCCCTTTTGAAATTTTCTATGACGAACCCTTCCATATGAAATGCCCTGCTCTAAAGGAAAAAAATAATGCATATAAGAAAAAAAATAAGTACATTGTGCAAACATCGTTCTTATATGCCCTCAGGGCATAACTTAAAACCCTTGCCCCGAGGGTTGTTCGGGATTCTTCTCCCCAAAAAAATTTATTTTCCATTTGGAAATTCATTACGCTGAACAAAATGGTTATCTTAACATTTTTTTGGATGGATTTGGGGGACTGCTCGGCGCGGGGGCGAGGTTAGTTGCTCTCCAATCACTTTTGACTATTAAAAAGGGTACTAGCCCTTCAAAACTCCAATCGAATGAGCCTGTTTTTAAGTTTCTACCACAACACCTTCTACAAATTCCTCTTATGCCCCCAGGGCATAACTTAAAACCCTTACCCTGAGGGTTGTGGGGGAGTGTTCTCCTCAAAAAAATATTTTCCATCTGGAAATCAACTACGCTGAACAAAATAGCTACCTCAAAATTTTGATTGGATGTGTTAGGGGGAGTAATGGGCGTGAGGGGGGAGGCAACTAGTGATTGCTCTCCAATCACTTTCGACTATAAAAAACTAGCACTTTGAAATTCCAATCGAATGGGCCTGTTTTGAAGTTTCTACAACGTCTTCTATTAAAACCCTGTATGCCCCCTGGGCATAACTTAAAACTCTTACCCTGAGGGTTGTGGGGGAGTTTCCTCCTCAAAAACATATTTTCTATCTGGAAATCAACTAAGCTGAACAAAATGGCTATCTTAAAAATTTTTATTGGTCGTGTTTGGGGGACTTAGGGGCGGGGGGGGGGGCTAATACCCTCCAATTACTTTCGACTATCGAAAAGGGAACTATAACTCTCAATTTCCAATTGAATGAGCCGCTTTGAAGTTTCTATGACGATCCCTTCCATATGAAGTGCCCTGCTCTAAAGGAAAAAAATAATACATAGTACATTGTACCAACATCGTTCTTATATGCCCTCAGGGCATAACTTAAAACCCTTGGCCTGAGGGTTGTTGGGGAGTGTCCTCCTCAAAAATATATTTTCCCTTTGGAAATCAACTACGTTGAACAAAATGGATATCTCTAAATGTTGATTGGATGTGTTTAGGGGAATGATGGGCGTGGGGGGGGCTAGTTGCCCTCCAATCACTTTCAACTGTCAATACGGAAACTATAACTCTCAATTTCAAATGGAATGAACCCCTTTTGAACTTTCTTTGACGACCCCTACCTAACGAAGTGCCCTGCTCTAAAGGAAAAAAAAATAATACATAGTATATTGTGCCAATATCGTTCTTATATGCCCTAAGGGCATAACTCAAAACCCTTGCCATGAGGTTAATGGGGGATTGTCCTCCTCAAAAACACATTTTTTATCTTGAAATCAAATACGCTGAACAAAATGGCTATCTGAAAATTTTGATTGGATGTGTTCGGGGGAATGACAGGCTTGGGGGGGGGGGGCTAGTTGCCCACCCAACACTGACAACAATCAAAAAGGGCATTATAAATGTAAGCTTCCAATCGCATGAGTCCCTTTTTAATTTTATTTTATGACCACTTTCATATGAAGTGCCTTGCTCTAAAGGATAAAAATAAAACTGAGTACATTGTCCCAACATCAGTCTTACATGCCCTCTGGGCATAACTTAATACCCTTGTCCTAAGGGTCGTGGGGGAGTGTCCTTCTCAAAAACATATTTTATATCTGAAAATCAACTACTCTGAACAAAATGGCTATCTCAAAATATTTTATTGGATGTGTTTGGGGGATTGATTGGCGTGGAGGGGGGTTAGTTGCCCTCCAATCACTTTCCACAATTAACGAGGGCACTAGCCCGTTGAATTTCCAATCAAATGAGCCTTTTTCAGTTTCTACGACAAAGCCTTCTATAAAAACCTCGTATGCCCCCAGGGCATAATTTAAAACACTTGCCCTGAGAGCTGTGGGGAGTGTCCTCCTGGAAAAGTATTTTCTGTGTTTTTGGTGGATGTGTGTGGGGGAATGATGCGCATGGGGGGGAGGCTAGTTGCCCACCAATCACTTTCGACTACTAAAAAGGGTAAGGGCCCTTCAAAATTCCAAATGAATGAGCCTGTTTTAAAGTTTCTGCAACAACACCATCTATAAAAGCCTTATTTGCCCCAGGGCATAACTTAAAACCCTTACCCTGAGGGTTGTGGGGGAGTGTCCTCCTCAAAAACATATTTTCTATCTGAAAATCAACTACTGACGAACCCTTCCGTATGAAGTGTCCTGCTCTAAAGGAAAAAAATAATACATAGTACATTGTGTAAACCTGGTTCTTGTATACCCTCAGGGCATAACTTAGAACCCTTGCCGCGAGGGCTGTGGGGGATTGTCCTCCTCAAAAACATATTTTTCTATCTGGAAATCAAATACACTGAACAAAATGGCTATCTCAAAATATTTTATTGGATGTGTTTGGAGCAATGATATGCGTGGGGTGAGGGGGCTAGCCCCCTCCAATTACTCTAGTCTATTAAAAAAAGCTATAGCCCTTTGAATTTTCAATCGAATGAATCTTTTTGAAGTTTCTACGACAACTCCTTCTATAAAAACTTATGTACCACCAGGGCATAACTTAAAACTCTTGCGCCGAGAGTCGTGGGGGAGTGTCCTCCTCAAAAACATATTTTCCAACAGGAAATTCACTACGCTGAACAAATTGTTATCTCAAAATTGTTATTGAATGTGTTTGGGGATGTGATGGGCGTGGGGGGGATAGTTGCCCTCCAATCACTTTCGACTATTGAAGAGGGCACTAACCCTTTGAATTTCCAATCGAATGAGCCTGTTTTGAAGTTTCTACAATAACGCCTTCTATAAAAAACCTTATATGCCCCCAGGGCATAGCTTGAAACCCTTGCCGTGAGGGTTCTGGGGGATTGTCCTCCTCAAAAACATATTTTCCATCTGGAAATCAACTAAACCGAACAAAATAACTATCTCAAAATGTTAATTGGATTTTTTCAGGGGATTTATGGGCGTGGGGAGGAGGCTAGTTGTCTTTCACTCACTTTCGACTATTAAAAGGGTACTAGCCCTTTAAATTTCCAATCGAAGAGCCTGTTTTGCAGTTTCTACGACAACGCCTTCCATAAAAACCGTATATGCCTCCAGGGCATAACTTAAAACCCTTGCTCTGAGGGTTTTGGGGGAGTGTCCTCCTCAAAAACATATTTCCTATCTGGAAATCAAATACGCTTAACAAAATGGCTATCTCAAAATCTTGACTGGATGTGTTGGATGGAATGAAGGACCTGGGGGGGGGACAGTTTCTCTAAAATCACTTTCGACTAATAAAAACTAGCCCTTCAAAATTCAAATCGAATGAGCCTGTTTTGAAGTCTCTACGATAACGTCTTCTATAAAAAAACCTTGTATGCCCCCAGGGCATAACTTAAAACACTTACCCTGAGGGTTGTGGGGGAGTTTCCTCCTCAAAAACATATTTTCTATCTGGAAAGCAACTACGCTGAACAAAATAGCTTTCTCAAAATAGTTATTGGATGTGTTTGGGGGAATGATGGGCGTGGGAGGGGGCTAGTTGCCCTCCAATCACTTTCGACTATCAAAAAGGGAACTATAACTCTCAATTTTCAATTAAATGAGCCCTTTTTGAAGCTTCTATGACGACCCCTTCCATATGAACTGCCCTGCTCTAAAGAAAAAATAATAATACATAGTACATTGTGCCAACATCGTTCTTGTATGCCCTCTGGGCATAGCTCAAAACCCTTGCCCTGAGGGTTGTGGGGGAGTATCCTCCGCAAAAACACATTTTCTATCTGGAAATCAACTACGCTGAACAAAATGGCCATCTCAAAATTGTGATTAGATATGTTGGGGGGAATGATTGGCATGGGGAGCCTAGTTGCCACCAATCACTTTCGACTATTAAAAAGGGAACTAGCCACTTCAATTTCCAATCGGATGAGCCCTTTTCATTCGATACGAAGTGCCCAGCAGAAGAAGAAAAAAAACATTGTGCCCACATCGTTCTTTACTTAGGCAGCACTCTGCTGCCTGTGATAACTTTTTCCTTCGACCCCAAAATAATCATTAGAAATTCGTTTTTTTCAATACCCGCTAGTTTTGTATTTGCCCAACTTTGCAAAAGACATCTGACTTTATCCAAAATATGTTGTAAAGTAGCAGTTGTCAAAGGTATTTTATCATATTCATTCATTACTTGAGACTCAGTATGAATAAGGATTTGACTAAAGTCATATTTTCTGGAAATTAGTATCAAATGGTCCGCAGATATATTATTTATGAATTTTCGGCTTCCATAAGTCAAAAATACTTTATATTTTCAGTTATTGCAGGATTGATTTGATAGATTGTGGAAAGGTGAGCCCCCTGGCCTATCATTTTGGTGAGCCTCAACTCATAATATGCAATTTTGATTAATTGTTCTGTGTTATGTGCATATATTACTCTATAAATGTTATTTTTAGTTATACTTTTATCGCATTGCGTTCATTTTTAAGGATTGAGATAAAAACTGAAAC